>NW_027423489.1:0-35000 GCF_048934315.1 Petromyzon marinus
AACATGTTAACGTGTAAACATGTTAATGTGTTAGCATGTTAACATGTTAGCATGTTAACATGTTAACATATTAACATGTTCATGTGTTAGCATGTTAACATGTTAGCATGTGAACGTGTTCATGTGTTAATGTGTTAGCATGTAAACATGTTCATGTGTTAATGTGTTAGCGTGTAAACATGTTCATGTGTTAATGTGTTAAGATGTTAACGTGTTAGCGTGTAAACATGTTCATGTGTTAATGTGTTAAGATGTTAATGTGTTAGCATGTAAACATGTTAATGTGTTAAGATGTTAATGTGTTAGCGTGTAAACATGTCCATATGTTAATGTGTTAGCATGTAAACATGTTAATGTGTTGATGTGTTAAGATGTTAATGTGTTAACATGTAAACATGTTCATGTGTCAATGTGTTAGCGTGTAAACATGTTCATGTGTTAATGTGTTAAGATGTTAATGTGTTAGCGTGTAAACATGTCCATGTGTTAATGTGTTAGCATGTAAACATGTTAATGTGTTGATGTGTTAAGATGTTAATGTGTTAACATGTAAACATGTTCATGTGTCAATGTCTTAAGATGTTAATGCGTTAGCGTGTAAACATGTTCATGTGTTAATGTGTTAAGATGTTAATGTGTTAGCGTGTAAACATGTGCATGTGTTAATGTGTTAAGATGTTAATGTGTTAGCGTGTAAACATGTCCATGTGTTAATGTGTTAAGATGTTAATGTGTTAACATGTAAACATGTTCATGTGTTAATGTGTTAGCATGTAAACATGTTCATGTGTTAATGTGTTAGCGTGTAAACATGTCAATGTGTTAATGTGTTAGCATGTAAACATGTTAATGTGTTGATGTGTTAAGATGTTAATGTGTTAACATGTAAACATGTTCATGTGTCAATGTCTTAAGATGTTAATGCGTTAGCGTGTAAACATGTTCATGTGTTAATGTGTTAAGATGTTAATGTGTTAGCGTGTAAACATGTGCATGTGTTAATGTGTTAAGATGTTAATGTGTTAGCGTGTAAACATGTCCATGTGTTAATGTGTTAGCATGTAAACATGTTAATGTGTTAATGTGTTAAGATGTTAATGTGTTAGCGTGTAAACATGTTCATGTGTCAATGTGTTAAGATGTTAATGTGTTAGCGTGTAAACATGTTCATGTGTTAATGTGTTAAGATGTTAATGTGTTAGCGTGTAAACATGTTCATGTATTAATGTGTTAAGATGTTAATGTGTTAGCGTGTAAAACATGTTTCATGTGGTTAATGTGTTAAGATGTTAATGTGTTAGCGTGTAAACATGTTCATGTGTTAATGTGTTAAAATGTTAATGTGTTAGCGTGTAAACATGTTCATGGTGTTAATGTGTTAAGATGTTAATGTGTTAACATGTAAACATGTTCATGTGTTAATGTGTTAGCATGTAAACATGTTCATGTGTTAATGTGTTAAGATGTTAATGTGTTCGCGTGTAAACATGTCAATGTGTTAATGTGTTAGCATGTAAACATGTTAATGTGTTGATGTGTTAAGATGTTAATGTGTTAGCATGTAAACATGTTCATGTGTCAATGTGTTAAGATGTTAATGTGTTAACATGTAAACATGTTCATGTGTCAATGTCTTAAGATGTTAATGTGTTAGCGTGTAAACATGTTCATGTGTTAATGTGTTAAGATGTTAATGTGTTAGCATGTAAACATGTTCATGTGTTAATGTGTTAGCATGTAAACATGTTCAGGTGTTAATGTGTTAAGATGTTAATGTGTAAGCATGTAAACGTGTTCATGTGTTAATGTGTTAAGATGTTAATGTGTTAGCATGTAAACATGTTCATGTGTTAATGTGTTAGCGTGTAAACATGTTCATGTGTGAATGTGTTAAGATGTTAATGTGTTGCATGTAAACATGTTAGCATGCAAACATGTTAACATGCAAACATGTTAACGTGTTAACATGTTAACGTGACAACACATTAACATGTTATCAGGTTAACATGTTAGCATGTAAACATGTTAATGTGTTAACACGTTAATGTGTTACCACGTTAACGTGTTAACATGCTAATATGTTAACATGTTAACATGCTAACACGTTAACATGTTAACGTGTTAATATGTGTTAATGTGTTACCTGGTGCTGAATGCTTTGGGCACATTCTGAAGGTTGGGCTCAGACAAAAATCACCCGGCCTGGGGAGAGAGAAAGACAGAGTGTAGTGTATAGTGTAGTGTATAGTGTAGTGTATAGTGTAGTGTATAGTATATAGTGTGGTGTAAAGTGTAGTGTATAGTGTAGTGTATAGTGTAGTGTATAGTGTAGTGTATAGTGTAGTGTAGTGTATAGTGTAGTGTGTAGTGTAGAGTGTAGTGTAGTGTATAGTGTAGTGTATAGTGTAGTGTATAGTGTAGTGTATAGTGTAGTGTAGTGTATAGTGTTGTGTGTAGTGTAGTGTGTAGTGTATAGTGTAGTGTATAGTGTAGTGTATAGTGTAGTGTATAGTGTAGTGTATAGTGTAGTGTATAGTGTAGTGTATAGTGTATAGTGTAGTGTATAGTGTAGTGTGTAGTGTATAGTGTAGTGTATAGTGTAGTGTATAGTGTAGTGTGTAGTGTAGTCTATAGTGTAGTGTATAGTGTAGTGTGTAGTGTAGTGTATAGTGTAGTGTATAGTGTAGTGTATAGTGTAGTGTATAGTGTAGTGTATAGTGTAGTGTATAGTGTAGTGTATAGTGTAGTGTATAGTGTAGTGTAGTGTATAGTGTAGTGTATAGTGTAGTGTATAGTGTAGTGTATAGTGTAATGTAGTGTATAGTGTAGTGTATAGTGTAGTGTATAGTGTAGTGTATAGCGTAGTGTATAGTGTAGTGTATAGTGTAGTGTGTAGTGTAGAGTGTAGTGTATAGTGTAGTGTATAGTGTAGTGTATAGTGTAGTGTATAGTGTAGTGTAGTGTATAGTGTTGTGAGTAGTGTAGTGTGTAGTGTATAGTGTAGTGTATAGTGTAGTGTATAGTGTAGTGTATAGTGTATAGTGCAGTGTATAGTGTAGTGTAGTGTATAGTGTAGTGTATTGTATAGTGTAGTGTATAGTGTAGTGTATAGTGTAGTGTATAGTGTAGTGTATAGTGAAGTGTAGTGTATAGTGTAGTGTATAGTGTAGTGTATAGTGTAGTGTATAGTGTAGTGTAGTGTATAGTGTAGTGTATAGTGTAGTGTAGTGTATAGTGTAGTGTATAGTGTAGTGTATAGTGTAGTGTATAGTGTAGTGTGTAGTGTATAGTGTAGTGTATAGTGTAGTGTATAGTGTAGTGTATAGTGTAGTGTAGTGTATAGTGTAGTGTATAGTGTAGTGTATAGTGTAGTGTATAGTGTAGTGTATAGTGTAGTGTATGGTGTAGTGTATGGTGTAGTGTATAGTGTAGTGTATAGTGTAGTGTATAGTGTATAGTGTAGTGTATAGTGTAGTGTATAGTGTAGTGTATAGTGTAGTGTATAGTGTAGTGTATAGTGTAGTGTATGGTGTAGTGTATAGTGTAGTGTATAGTGTAGTGTATAGTGTATAGTGTAGTGTATAGTGTAGTGTAGTGTATAGTGTAGTGTATAGTGTAGTGTATAGTGTAGTGTATAGTGTAGTGTATAGTGTAGTGTATAGTGTAGTGTGTAGTGTAGTGTATAGTTTAGTGTGTAGTGTATAGTGTAGTGTAGTGTATAGTGTAGTGTAGTGTATAGTGTAGTTTATAGTGTAGTGTATAGTGTAGTGTATAGTGTAGTGTATAGTGTAGTGTATAGTGTAGTGTATAGTGTAGTGTATAGTGTAGTGCATAGTGTATAGTGTAGTGTATAGTGTAGTGTATAGTGTAGTGTATAGTGTATAGTGTAGTGTGTAGTGGATAGTGTAGTGTATAGTGTAGTGTGTAGTGGATAGTGTAGTGTAGTGTATAGTGTAGTGTGTAGTGTATAGTGTAGTGTATCGTGTAGTGTATAGTGTAGTGTGTATAGTGTAGTGTATAGTGTAGTGTATAGTGTAGTGTATAGTGTAGTGTATAGTGTAGTGTAGTGTGTAGTGTATAGTGTAGTGTGTAGTGTAGTGTATAGTGTAGTGTATGGTGTAGTGTATAGTGTAGTGTATAGTGTAGTGTATAGTGTAGTGTATAGTGTAGTGTATAGTGTATAGTATAGTGTATAGTATAGTGCATAGTGTAGTGTATAGTGTAGTGTATAGTGTAGTGTATAGTGTAGTGTGTAGTGTAGTGTATAGTGTAGTGTATAGTCTAGTGTATAGTGTAGTGTATAGTGTAGTGTAAAGTGTATAATGTAGTGTATAGTGTAGTGTATAGTGAATAGTGTAGTGTATAGTGTGGTGTATAGTGTAGTGTAGTGTATAGTGTAGTGTATAGTGTAGTGTATAGTGTAGTGTATAGTGAATAGTGTAGTGTATAGTGTAGTGTATAGTGAATAGTGTAGTGTATAGTGTAGTGTATAGTGTACTGTGTAGTGTAGTGTATAGTGTAGTGTATAGTGTAGTGTATAGTGTAGTGTATAGTGTAGTTTATAGTATAGTATAGTATATAGTGTAGTGTATAGTGTAGTGTATAGTGTAGTGTATAGTGTAGTGTATAGTGTAGTGTGTAGTGTAGTCTATAGTGTAGTGTATAGTGTAGTGTGTAGTGTAGTGTGTAGTGTAGTGTATAGTATAGTGTATAGTATAGTGTAGTGTATAGTGTAGTGTATAGTGTAGTGTGTAGTGTAGTGTATAGTGTAGTGTATAGTGTAGTGTATAGTGTAGTGTATAGTGTAGTTTATAGTGTAGTGTATAGTGTAGTGTATAGTAGTAGTTTAGTAGTAGTAGTTTAGTAGTAGAAGTTTAGTAGTAGTTTAGTAGTAGTAGTTAGTAGGAGTAGTTTAGTAGTAGTTTAGTAGTAGTAGTTTAGTAGTAGTTTAGTAATAGTTTAGTAGTAATAGTGTAGTAGTAGTGTAGTAGTAGTTTAGTAGTAGTAGTAGTTTAGTAGTAGTAGTTAGTAGTAGTTTAGTAGTAGTTTAGTAGTAGTTTAGTAGTAGTTTAGTAGTAGTTTAGTAGTAGTTTAGTAATAGTTTAGTAATAGTTTAGTAGTAGTAGTGTAGTAGTAGTAGTTTAGTAATAGTTTAGTAGTAGTTTAGTAGTAGTAGTTTAGTAGTAGTAGTTTAGTAGTAGTAGTAGTTTAGTAGTAGTTTAGTAGTAGTAGTTTAGTAGTAGTAGTTTAGTAGTAGTAGTTTAGTAGTAGTAGTTTAGTAGTAGTGGTTTAGTAATAGTTTAGTAGTAGTAGTAGTTTAGTAATAGTTTAGTAGTAGTTTAGTAGTAGTTTAGTAGTAGTAGTGTAGTAGTAGTAGTGTAGTAGTAGTAGTTTAGTAGTAGTAGTTTAGTAGTAGTAGTTTAGTAGTAGTAGTAGTTTAGTAATAGTTTAGTAGTAGTAGTGTAGTAGTAGTTTAGTAGTAGTAGTGTAGTAGTAGTAGTAGTGTAGTAGTAGTAGTGTAGTAGTAGTTTAGTAGTTTAGTAGTAGTAGTTTAGTAGTAGTAGTTTAGTAGTAGTAGTTTAGTAGTAGTAGTAGTTTAGTAATAGTTTAATAGTAGTAGTGTAGTAGTAGTTTAGTAGTAGTAGTGTAGTAGTAGTAGTAGTGTAGTAGTAGTAGTGTAGTAGTAGTTTAGTAGTTTAGTAGTAGTAGTTTAGTAGTAGTAGTTTAGTAGTAGTAGTTTAGTAGTAGTATAGTAGTAGTTTAGTAGTAGTTTAGTAATAGTTTAGTAGTAGTTTAGTAGTAGTAGTTTAGTAGTAGTTTAGTAGTAGTAGTTTAGTAGTAGTATAGTAGTAGTTTAGTAGTAGTAGTTTAGTAGTAGTAGTTTAGTAGTAGTAGTAGTTTAGTAATAGTTTAGTAGTAGTAGTGTAGTAGTAGTTTAGTAGTAGTAGTAGTGTAGTAGTAGTTTAGTAGTAGTAGTGTAGTAGTAGTAGTGTAGTAGTAGTAGTGTAGTAGTAGTTTAGTAGTAGTAGTTTAGTAGTAGTAGTAGTTTAGTAGTAGTAGTTTAGTAGTAGTATAGTAGTAGTTTAGTAGTAGTTTAGTAGTAGTTTAATAGTAGTTTAGTAATAGTTTAGTAGTAGTTTAGTAGTAGTAGTTTAGTAGTAGTAGTTTAGTAGTAGTAGTTTAGTAGTAGTAGTTTAGTAGTAGTTTAGTAATAGTTTAGTAGTAGTTTAGTAGTAGTTTAGTAGTAGTATAGTAGTAGTAGTGTAGTAGTAGTGTAGTAGTAGTTTAGTAGTAGTAGTTTAATAGTAGTAATAGTTTAGTAGTAGTTTAGTAGTAGTGTAGTAATAGTTTAGTAGTAGTTTAGTAATAGTTTAGTAGTAGTAGTTTAGTAGTAGTAGTTTAGTAGTAGTAGTTTAGTAGTAGTTTAGTAGTAGTTTAGTAGTAGTTTAGTAGTAGTTTAGTAGTAGTTTAGTAGTAGTTTAGTAGTAGTTTAGTAGTAGTTCAGTAATAGTTTAGTAAGTTTAGTAATAGTTTAGTAGTAGTTTAGTAGTAGTTTAGTAATAGTATAGTAATAGTATAGTAATAGTTTAGTAGTAGTTTAGTAGTAGTTTAGTAGTAGTTTAGTAGTAGTTTAGTAATAGTATAGTAATAGTATAGTAATAGTTTAGTAGTAGTTTAGTAATAGTTTAGTAGTAGTAGTTTAGTAGTAGTTTAGTAGTAGTTTAGTAATAGTTTAGTAATACTTTAGTAATAGTTTAGTAGTAGTTTAGTAGTAGTTTAGTAATAGTTTAGTAGTAGTTTAGTAGTAGTATAGTAATAGTTTAGTAGTAGTAGTTTAGTAATAGTTTAGTAATAGTTTAGTAGTAGTATAGTAATAGTTTAGTAGTAATAGTTTAGTAATAGTTTAGTAGTAGTTTAGTAATAGTTTAGTAGTAGTTTAGTAATAGTTTAGTAGTAGTAGTTTAGTAGTAGTATAGTAATAGTTTAGTAGTAGTAGTTTAGTAGTAGTTTAGTAATAGTTTAGTAGTAGTATAGTAATAGTTTAATAGTAGTAGTTTAGTAATAGTTTAGTAGTAGTATAGTAATAGTTTAGTAATAGTTTAGTAGTAGTAGTTTAGTAATAGTTTAGTAGTAGTTTAGTAGTAGTTTAGTAATAGTTTAGTAATAGTTTAGTAGTAGTTTAGTAATAGTTTAGTAATAGTTTAATAGTAGTTTAGTAATAGTTTAGTAATAGTTTAGTAGTAGTTTAGTAGTAGTTTAGTAATAGTTTAGTAGTAGTTTAGTAGTAGTTTAGTAATAGTTTAGTAGTAGTTTAGTAGTAGTTTAGTAATAGTTTAGTAGTAGTTTAGTAGTAGTTTAGTAATAGTTTAGTAGTAGTATAGTAATAGTTTAGTAGTAGTAGTTTAGTAATCGTTTAGTAGTAGTATAGTAATAGTTTAGTAATAGTTTAGTAATAGTTTAGTAGTAGTTTAGTAATAGTTTAGTAGTAGTTTAGTAGTAGTTTAGTAGTTTAGTAGTAGTCTAGTAGTAGTTTAGTAGTAGTTTAGTAGTAGTTTAGTAATAGTTTAGTAGTAGTGTAGTAATAGTTTAGTAGTAGTTTAGTAGTAGTTTAGTAGTAGTTTAATAGTAGTTTAGTAGTAGTTTAGTAGTAGTTTAATACCTGTGGCTGTCCAGGTGGACACCTGAGCGTGAATCCTGGACATGCCTCTCCGGCTAGCCACCTGCACGCTAGTCTAGTAGTAGTTTAGTAGTAGTTTAGTAGTAGTCTAGTAGTAGTTTAGTAGTAGTTTAGTAGTAGTTTAGTAATAGTTTAATACCTGTGGCTGTCCGGGTGGACACCTGAGCGTGAATCCTGGACATGCCTCTCCGGCTAGCCACCTGCACGCTAGTCTAGTAGTAGTAGTTTAGTAGTAGTTTAGTAGTAGTTTAGTAGTAGTTTAGTAGTAGTTTAATACCTGTGGCTGTCCGGGTGGACACCCGAGCGTGAATCCTGGACATGCCTCTCCGGCTAGCCACCCGCACGCTAGTCTAGTAGTAGTTTAGTAGTAGTTTAATAATAGTTTAATACCTGTGGCTGTCCGGGTGGACACCTGAGCGTGAATCCTGGACATGCCTCTCCGGCTAGCCACCCGCACGCTAGTCTAGTAGTAGTTTAGTAGTAGTTTAATAATAGTTTAATACCTGTGGCTGTCCGGGTGGACACCTGAGCGTGAATCCTGGACATGCCTCTCCGGCTAGCCACCTGCACGTTAGTCTAGTAGTAGTTTAGTAGTAGTTTAGTAGTAGTTTAGTAGTAGTTTAATACCTGTGGCTGTCCGGGTGGACACCTGAGCGTGAATCCTGGACATGCCTCTCCGGCTAGCCACCCGCACGCTAGTCTAGTAGTAGTTTAGTAGTAGTTTAGTAGTAGTTTAATAGTAGTTTAGTAGTTTAATAGTAGTTTAGTAGTAGTTTAGTAATAGTCTAGTAGTAGTTTAGTATTAATAGTTTAGTAGTAGTCTAGTAGTAGTTTAATACCTGTGGCTGTCCGGGTGGACACCTGAGCGTGAATCCTGGACATGCCTCTCCGGCTAGCCACCCGCACGCTAGTCTAGTAGTAGTTTAGTAGTAGTTTAATAGTAGTTTAGTAATAGTTTAGTAGTAGTTTAGTAGTAGTTTAGTAATAGTTTAGTAGTAGTTTAGTAGTAGTTTAATACCTGTGGCTGTCCGGGTGGACACCTGAGCGTGAATCCTGGACATGCCTCTCCGGCTAGCCACCCGCACGCTAGTCTAGTAGTAGTTTAATAGTAGTTTAGTAGTAGTATAGTAATAGTTTAATAGTAGTTTAGTAGTAGTTTAATAGTAGTTTAATACCTGTGGCTGTCCGGGTGGACACCCGAGCGTGAATCCTGGACATGCCTCTCCGGCTAGCCACCTGCACGCTAGTCTAGTAGTAGTTTAGTAGTAGTTTAGTACCTGTGGCTGTCCGGGTGGACACCCGAGTGTGAATCCTGGACATGCCTCTCCGGCTAGCCACCCGCACGCTAGTCTAGTAGTAGTTTAGTAATAGTTTAGTAATAGTTTAATAGTAGTTTAGTAATAGTTTAATACCTGTGGCTGTCCGGGTGGACACCCGAGCGTGAATCCTGGACATGCCTCTCCGGCTAGCCACCCGCACGCTACGCTCCAACGGACTCAGCACAAGCGACAGTGAGCCTGTCAGACGTCGCCACACAAGTGCCGTTCGTGCCAGCGGGTGCAGGCCAGAGAGAGCCTCCAACACCTCCTGGGGAGACGATGTGGGTGGGAGACACGGAGGGGTGGGTGGGTGTGAGTGGGTGAGTGAGTGGGTGGGTGGGTGTGGGTGTGTGTGGGTGGGTGGGTGTGTGGGTGGGTGGGTGGGTGAGTGGGTGGGTGGGGTGTGGGTGGGTGGGTGAGTGTGTGGGTGGGTGGGTGGGTGTGTGGGTGGGTGGGTGGGTGAGTGTGTGGGTGTGAGTGAGTGGGTGGGTGGGTGTGAGTGTGTGGGTGAGTGGGTGAGTGGGTGGGTGAGTGGGAGACACGGGGGGTGGGTGGGTGAGTGTGGGTGTCAGTGAGTGTGTGACTGAGTGAGTGAGTGAGTGGGTGGGTGAGTGGGTGAGTGGGTGGGTGGGTGGGTGAGTAAGTGTGGGTTTGAGTGAGTGGGTGGGTGAGTGAGTGGGTGAGTGAGTGGGTGAGTGAGTGGGTGAGTGAGTGAGTGGGTGAGTGAGTGAGTGGGTGAGTGAGTGAGTGGGTGGGTGGGTGAGTGAGTGAGTGAGTGGGTGAGTGAGTGAGTGAGTGGGTGAGTGAGTGAGTGGGTGAGTGAGTGGGTGGGTGGGTGAGTGAGTGGGTGGGTGAGTGAGTGGGTGGGTGGGTGAGTGAGTGGGTGGGTGAGTGAGTGGGTGAGTGAGTGAGTGGGTGAGTGAGTGAGTGGGTGAGTGAGTGAGTGGGTGGGTGGGTGAGTGAGTGAGTGAGTGGGTGAGTGAGTGAGTGAGTGGGTGAGTGAGTGAGTGGGTGAGTGAGTGGGTGGGTGGGTGAGTGAGTGGGTGGGTGGGTGAGTGAGTGGGTGGGTGAGTGAGTGGGTGGGTGAGTGAGTGGGTGTGAGTGAGTGGGTGAGTGAGTGAGTGAGTGTGTGAGTGAGTGAGTGGGTGGGTGGGTGAGTGGGTGAGTGGGTGAGTGAGTGAGTGGGTGAGTGGGTCAGTGTATGAGTGTGTGACTGAGTGGGTGGGTGAGTGAGTGGGTGTGTATGTGTGTATGTGTGTGTGTGAGTGTGTATGTATGTGTGTGTGAATGTGTGTATGTTAGTGTGTGTATGTATGTGTGTGTATGTGTGTGTATGTATGTACGTGTGAATGTGTGTATGTGTGTGTGAATGTTAGTGTGTGTGAATGTGTGTGTATGTGAGTGTGTATGTGTGTGTATGTATGTATGTGTGTGAATGTGTATGTGTGTGAATGTGTATATGTGTGTGTGAACGTGTGTATGTGAATGTGTATGTGAATGTGTGTATGTATGTATGTGTGTGAATGTGTGTGTGTGAGTGTGTGTGTGAAACTGTGTGTGTATGTGTGTATCTGTGTGTGTGTCTGTGTGTGTGTGTATGTGTGTGTAGGTGTATGTGGTGAGTGATAGTGTAGTGGTTAGCGCTACGCTGCGCTATGAACCTGGCGACCCGAGTTCGATTCCCGCTCACGGCCAACACCAGTGACGATTATCTGAACCGGTCCCGGGCCTCCCCTAGGTCGACTCAGCCTCAAATGAGTACCTGGTGCGGTGTGTAAACATTGCCACTAGGGAGACAAAGGCGGTCGGGCGTGGTGCTGGCCACCCACCCCCTCGTGTACCGTTCCGGCCTTAATAGGTGCTCGCTAACAGCACTTGCCCCTACAGTCTGTTAAGGCTATACGGGGGATCTTTGTCTTTGGATCTTTGTGTGTGAGTGAATGTGTGTGTATGTATGTGTGTATGTGTGTGTGTGTGAATGTGTGTATATGTGTGTATGTGTGTGTATGTATGTGTGTGTGAATGTGTGTATGTGTGTGTGAATGTGTGTATGTGAGTGTGTGTATGTTAGCGTATGTTAGTGTGTGAGTGTGTATGTGTGAGTGAATGTGTGTGTATGTGTGTATGTGAGTGTGTGTATGTGTGTGTGTGAGTGTGTATGTTAGTGTGTGTATGTTAGTGTGTGAATGTGTGTATGTATGTACGTGTGTGAATGTGTGTGTATGTGAATGTGTATGTGAATGTGTGTGTATGTTAGTGTATGTGAGTGTGTGTGAATGTGTGCATGTTAGTGTGTGTATGTGTGTGTGTGAGTGTATGTTAGTGTATGTGAATGTATGTGTGTGTGTGTATGTTAGTGTATGTGAATGTGTGTATGTGAGTGTGTGTGTATGTGTGTGTGTGTATGTGTATGTGTGTATGTATGTGTGAGTGTGTATGTGTGTGTGAATGTGTATGTGTGTGTGAATGTGAATGTGTGTGAGTGTGTGTATATATGTACGTGTGTGAATGTGTGTATGTGAGTGTGTGTGAGTGTGTGTGAGTGTGTGTGTGAGTGTGTATGTGTGTATGTGTGTATGTTAGTGTGTGTATGTGAGTGTGTGTGTGAGTGTGTGTATGTTAGTGTGTGTATGTGTGAGTGTGTGTATGTGTGTGAATGTGTGTATGTTAGTGTGTGTATGTGTATGTGTGTGAGTGTGTGTGTGTGAGTGAATGTGTGTGAATGTGAGTGTGTGTATGTGAATGTGTGTGAGTATGTGTATGTGTGAGTGTATGTTAGTGTATGTGAGTGTGTGTATGTGTGTGTATGTGTGTATGTGTGTGAATGTGTGTATGTGAGTGTGTGTATGTGTGTATGTATGTGAATGTGTGTGTGTAAGTGTGTGTATGAATGTGTGTGTATGTGTGTGAATGTGTGTGTGTGAGTGAATGTGTGTGAATGTGTTTTATGTGAGTGTGTGTATGTGTGTGTGAGTGTGTATATGTGTGTATGTGTGAGTGTGTGTATGTGTGTGAGTGTGTGTATGTGTGTGTGAGTGTGTGTATGTGTATATGTGTGTGTGTGTGTGTGTGAATGTGTGTGTGTGAGAGTGTGTGAATGTGTGTGTGTGTGTATGTGTGTGTGTGTGTGAGTGTGTGTATGTGTGTGAGTGTGTGCATGTGTGTGTGTGAGTGTATATTAGTGTATGTGAGTGTGTGTGTGTGAATGTGTGTGTGAGTGAATGTATGTGAATGTATGTATGTGAGTGTGTGTGTATGTTAGTGTGTGTATGTGTGTGTATGTATGTATGTGTGAATGTGTGTATGTGTGTGTGTGAGTGTATGTTAGTGTGTGTGAATGTGTGTGTATGTGAGTGTGTATGTGTGTGTATGTATGTGTGTGAATGTGTATGTGTGTGTGTGAATGTGTGTATGTATGTGTGTGAATGTGTGAGTGTGTGTGTGTGTGTGACACTGTGTGTGTATGTGTGTGTGTATGTGTGTGAGTGAATGTGTGTGTATGTATGTGTGTATGTGTGTGTGTGAATGTGTGTATATGTGTGTGCATGTGTGTGTGAATGTGTGTGTGAGTGAATGTATGTGAATGTGTGTGTATGTATGTGAGTGTGTATGTATGTGTGTATGTGAGTGTATGTGTGTGTGTGTGTGAATGTATGTGTGTATGTATGTTTGTGAGTGAATGTGTGTGAATGTGTTTGAATGAGTGTGTGTATGAATGTGTGTATGTATGTGTGTGAGTGAATGTGTGTGTATGTATGTGTGTATGTGTGTGTGTGTGAATGTGTGTATATGTGTGTGTATGTGTGTGTGAGTGAATGTATGTATGTGAGTGTGTGTATGTAAGTGTATGTATATGAATGTGTGTGTGTGAGTGTGTGTGTGAGTGTGTGTATGTGTGTGTGTGTGTGAGTGTGTGTATGTATGTGAGTGTGTGTATGTGTGTGTGTATGTGTGTGTATGTATATGAATGTGTGTGTGTGTGAGTGTGTGTATGTGTGTGTGTGTGAGTGAATGTATGTATGTGAGTGTGTGTATGTGTGTGTATGTATATGAATGTGTGTGTGAGTGTATGTGTGTGAGTGAATGTATGAATGTGAGTGTATGTATATGTGTGTATGTGTGTGTGTATGTGAGTGAATGTGTGTATGTGTGTGCATGTATGTGTGTGTGTATGTGTGTGTGAGTGAATGTGTGTATGTGAGTGTGTGTATGTATGTGTATGTGAGTGTGTGTGTATGTGAGTGTGTATATGTATGTATGTGAGTGTGTATATGTGAGTGTGTGTATGTGTATGTGAGTGTGTATGTGTATATGTATGTATGTGAGTGTGTATGTGTGTGTATGTATATGAATGAGTGTGTGTGTATGTGAGTGTGTGTATGTGTGTGTATGTGAGTGAATGTGTGTATGTGAGTGTGTATGTGTATATGTATGTATGTGAGTGTGTCTGTGTGTGTGTATGTGTGTGTATGTTGATGAATGTGTGTGTGTGAGTGTGTGTTAGTGTGTGTGTGTGTGTGAGTGAATGTATGAATGTGAGTGTATGTATATGTGTGTATGTGTGTATGTGTGTGTGTGTGTATGTGAGTGTGTATGTGTATATGTATGTATGTGAGTGTGTATATGTGTGTGTATGTATATGAATGAGTGTGTGTGTATGTGAGTGTGTGTATGTGTGTGTATGTGAGTGAATGTGTGTATGTATGTGTGTGTATATGAATGTGTGTATATGAATGTGTGTGTGTGAGTGAAAGTATGAATGTGAGTGTGTGTATGTGTGTGTGTATGTGCGTGTATGTATATGAATGTGTGTGTGTGAGTGTGTGTTAGTGTGTGTGTGTGAGTGAATGTATGAATGTGAGTGTATGTATGTGTGTGTATGTGTGTGTATGTGAGTGTGTGTGTATGTGTATGTGAGTGTGTATGTGTATATATGTGAGTGTGTATATGTGTGTGTATGTATATGAATGAGTGTGTGTGTATGTGAGTGTGTGTATGTGTGTATGTGAGTGAATGTGTGTATGTGTGTGTGAGTGAATGTATGAATGTGAGTGTATGTATGTGTGTGTATGTGTATGTGTGTGTGAGTGAATGTGTGTATGTGTGTGTATGTATGTGTGTATGTGAGTGTGTGTATGTGTGTGTGTATGTGTGTGTATGTATATGAATGTGTGTGTGTGAGTGTGTGTTAGTGTGTGTGTGAGTGAATGTATGAATGTGAGTGTATGTATATGTGTGTGTGTGTGTCTGTGTGTGTGTATGTATATGAATGTGTGTGTGTGAGTGTGTGTGTGTATGTGTGTGTGTGAGTGTGTGTATGTGTGTGTATGTGTGTGTGTGTGAGTGAATGTGTGTATGTGAGTGTGTGTATGTGTGTGAGTGTGAGTGAATGTGTGTATGTGTGTGTGTGTATGTGTGTGAGTGAATGTATGAATGTGAGTGTATGTATATGTGTTTATGTATGTGTGTGTGAGTGTGTGTATGTATATGAATGTGTGTGTGTGAGTGTGTGTTAGTGTGTGTGTGTGTGTGAGTGAATGTATGAATGTGAGTGTATGAATGTATGTGAGTGTGTGTATGTGAGTGTATGTGTGTATGTATATGAATGTGTGTGTGTGAGTGTGTGTTAGTGTGTGTGTGAGTGAATGTATCAATGTGAGTGTATGTATGTGAGTGTATGTGTATGTGTGTGTATGTGTGAGTGTGTGTATGTATATGAATGTGTGTGTGTGAGTGTGTGTTAGTGTGTTAGTGTGTGTGAGTGAATGTATGAATGTGAGTGTATGTATATGTGTGTGTGAGTGAATGTATGAATGTGAGTGTGTGTATGTGTGTGTGTATGTATATGAATGTGTGTGTGTTAGTGTGTGTGTGTGAGTGAATGTATGAATGTGAGTGTATGTATATGTGTGTATGTGTGTGTATGTGTATGTGTGTATGTGTGTGTGGTACCCGTGAGGTGCTGGGGATTCGTGAGTGTGTGTGTGTGTGTATGTGAGTGTGTATATGTGTGTGTATGTATATGAATGTGTGTGAGTGTGTGTTAGTGTGTGTTAGTGTGTGTGTGAGTGTGTGTATGTGTGTGTATGTGTGTGTGAGTGAATGTGTGTATGTGAGTGTGTGTATGTGTGTGAGTGAATGTGTGTATGTGTGTGTGTGTATGTGTGTGTGTGTGAGTGTGTGAGTGAATGCATGTATGTGAGTGTGTGTGTATGTGTGTGTGTATGTGTGTGTGTGTGTGAGTGAATGTATGAATGTGAGTGTATGTATGTGTGTGTATGTGTGTGTGAGTGTGTGAGTGAATGTATGAATGTGAGTGTATGTATGTGTGTGTGTATGTGTGAGTGTGTATATGAATGTGTGTCTGAGTGAATGTATGAATGTGAGTGTATGTGTATGTGTGTGAGTGTGAGTGAATGTGTGTGTGTGTATGTGTGTGTGTGTGAGTGAATGTATGTATGTGAGTGTATGTGTATGTGTGTGAGTGTGTGAGTGAATGTATGAATGTGAGTGTATGTATGTGTATGTATGTGTGTGTGTATGTGTGAGTGTGTATATGAATGTGTGTCTGAGTGAATGTATGAATGTGAGTGTATGTATGTGTATGTATGTGTGTGTGTATGTGTGAGTGTGTATATGAATGTGTGTCTGAGTGAATGTATGTATGTGAGTGTATGTGTATGTGTGTGTATGTGTGAGTGTGTATATGAATGTGTGTCTGAGTGAATGTATGTATGTGAGTGTACGTGTATGTGTGTGTATGTGAGTGTGTGTTAGTGTGTGTGTGAGTGAATGCATGAATGTGAGTGTATGTATGTGAGTGTATGTGTGTATGTGTGTGTGTATGTGTGTGAGTGTGTGAGTGAATGTATGAATGTGAGTGTATGTATATGTGTGTATGTGTGTGTGTGTGAGTGAATGTATGAATGTGAGTGTATGTATGTGTATGTATGTGTGTGTGTATGTGTGAGTGTGTATATGAATGTGTGTCTGAGTGAATGTATGTATGTGTGTGTGTGTGAGTGTGTGAGTGAATGCATGTATGTGAGTGTATGTGTATGTGTGTGTATGTGTGTGTGTGAGTGAATGCATGAATGTGAGTGTATGTGTGTGAGTGAATGCATGAATGTGAGTGTGTATGTATGTGTGTGTATGTGTGTGTGTGTGAGTGAATGTATGTATGTGAGTGTGTGTATGTGAGTGTATGTGTGTATGTATATGAATGTGTGTATGTGTGTGTGTGTATGTGTGTGTGTGAGTGAATGTATGAATGTGAGTGTATGTATGTGAGTGTATGTGTGTGTGTGTGTGTATGTGTATGTATGTGTGTGTGTATGTGTGTATGTGTGTGTGTGTATGTGTGTGTGTGTGTGAGTGTGTGAGTGAATGTATGAATGTGAGTGTATGTGTGTGTGTGTATGTGTGTGTGTGTATGTGTGTGTGTGAGTGAATGTATGAATGTGAGTGTATGTGTGTGTGTGTATGTGTGTGTGTGTATGTGTGTGTGTGAGTGAATGTATGAATGTGAGTGTATGTATGTGAGTGTATGTGTGTGTGTGTGTGTATGTGTATGTATGTGTGTGTGTATGTGTGTATGTGTGTGTGTGTATGTGTGTGTGTGTGTGAGTGTGTGAGTGAATGTATGAATGTGAGTGTATGTATGTGTATATGTATGTGTATGAGTGTATGTGTGTATGTGTGTGTGTATGTGTGTGTGGTACCCGTGAGGTGCTGGGGATTCGTGATCTCCGTTTGGCTGTCGAGGCGTGGGGGAGACGCTGAGGCAGCTTCAGCTCTGAGAATAAAACCTGGAGGGAGGGGGGAGGGGGGGGGGAGAGAGGGGGGAGGGAGGGGGGAGGGAGGGGGGGAGGGAGGGGGGAGGGGGGGGGTGAGGGAGGGGGGAGGGAGGGGGGAGGGAGGGGCGAGGGAGGGGGTGAGGGGTGAGTGGTGAGTGAGTGGTGAGGGTGAGTGAGTGGTGAGTGAGTGTTGTTCTGGATGTGAGTGGTGAGGGTGAGTGAGTGTTGTTCTGGATGTGAGTGGTGAGGGTGAGTGAGTGTTGTTCTGGATGTGAGTGGTGAGGGTGAGTGTTGTTCTGGTTGTGAGTGGTGAGTGGTGAGTGAGTGTTGTTCTGGATGTGAGTGGTGAGTGGTGAGTGTTGTTCTGGTTGTGAGTGGTGAGGGTGAGTGAGTGTTGTTCTGGATGTGAGTGGTGAGTGAGTGTTGTTCTGGATGTGAGTGGTGAGTGGTGAGTGAGTGTTGTTCTGGATGTGAGTGGTGAGGGTGAGTGAGTGTTGTTCTGGATGTGAGTGGTGAGTGGTGAGTGAGTGTTGTTCTGGATGTGAGTGGTGAGGGTGAGTGAGTGTTGTTCTGGATGTGAGTGGTGAGGGTGAGTGAGTGTTGTTCTGGATGTGAGTGGTGAGTGGTGAGGGTGAGTGAGTGTTGTTCTGGATGTGAGTGGTGAGTGGTGAGTGAGTGTTGTTCTGGATGTGAGTGGTGAGGGTGAGTGAGTGTTGCTCTGGATGTGAGTGGTGAGTGGTGAGTGAGTGTTGTTCTGGATGTGAGTGGTGAGGGTGAGTGAGTGTTGTTCTGGATGTGAGTGGTGAGTGAGTGTTGTTCTGGATGTGAGTGGTGAGTGGTGAGTGTTGTTCTGGATGTGAGTGGTGAGTGGTGAGTGAGTGTTGTTCTGGATGTGAGTGGTGAGGGTGAGTGAGTGTTGTTGTGGATGTGAGTGGTGAGGGTGAGTGAGTGTTGTTCTGGATGTGAGTGGTGAGGGTGAGTGAGTGTTGTTCTGGATGTGAGTGGTGAGTGGTGAGTGAGTGTTGTTCTGGATGTGAGTGGTGAGGGTGAGTGAGTGTTGTTCTGGATGTGAGTGGTGAGTGGTGAGTGAGTGTTGTTCTGGATGTGAGTGGTGAGGGTGAGTGAGTGTTGTTCTGGATGTGAGTGGTGAGTGGTGAGGGTGAGTGAGTGTTGTTCTGGATGTGAGTGGTGAGTGGTGAGTGAGTGTTGTTCTGGATGTGAGTGGTGAGGGTGAGTGAGTGTTGCTCTGGATGTGAGTGGTGAGTGGTGAGTGTTGTTCTGGATGTGAGTGGTGAGGGTGAGTGAGTGTTGTTCTGGATGTGAGTGGTGAGTGGTGAGTGAGTGTTGTTCTGGATGTGAGTGGTGAGTGGTGAGTGAGTGTTGTTCTGGATGTGAGTGGTGAGTGAGTGGTGAGTGTTGTTCTGGATGTGAGTGGTGAGGGTGAGTGAGTGTTGTTCTGGATGTGAGTGGTGAGGGTGAGTGAGTGTTGTTCTGGATGTGAGTGGTGAGTGGTGAGTGAGTGTTGTTCTGGATGTGAGTGGTGAGGGTGAGTGAGTGTTGTTGTGGATGTGAGTGGTGAGGGTGAGTGAGTGTTGTTCTGGATGTGAGTGGTGAGGGTGAGTGAGTGTTGTTCTGGATGTGAGTGGTGAGGGTGAGTGAGTGTTGTTCTGGATGTGAGTGGTGAGGGTGAGTGAGTGTTGTTCTGGATGTGAGTGGTGAGTGAGTGGTGAGTGTTGTTCTGGATGTGAGTGGTGAGGGTGAGTGAGTGGTGTTGTTCTGGATGTGAGTGGTGAGTGGTGAGTGAGTGTTGTTCTGGATGTGAGTGGTGAGGGTGAGTGAGTGTTGTTCTGGATGTGAGTGGTGAGGGTGAGTGAGTGGTGAGTGGTGAGTGAGTGTTGTTCTGGATGTGAGTGGTGAGGGTGAGTGAGTGTTGTTCTGGATGTGAGTGGTGAGTGGTGAGTGAGTGTTGTTCTGGATGTGAGTGGTGAGTGGTGAGTGAGTGTTGTTCTGGATGTGAGTGGTGAGGGTGAGTGAGTGTTGTTCTGGATGTGAGTGGTGAGGGTGAGTGAGTGTTGTTCTGGATGTGAGTGGTGAGTGAGTGAGTGTTGTTCTGGATGTGAGTGGTGAGTGAGTGAGTGTTGTTCTGGATGTGAGTGGTGAGGGTGAGTGTTGTTCTGGATGTGAGTGGTGAGGGTGAGTGAGTGTTGTTCTGGATGTGAGTGGTGAGTGGTGAGTGAGTGTTGTTCTGGATGTGAGTGGTGAGGGTGAGTGAGTGTTGATCTGGATGTGAGTGGTGAGGGTGAGTGAGTGTTGTTCTGGTTGTGAGTGGTGAGGGTGAGTGAGTGTTGTTCTGGATGTGAGTGGTGAGGGTGAGTGAGTGTTGTTCTGGATGTGAGTGGTGAGGGTGAGTGAGTGTTGTTCTGGATGTGAGTGGTGAGGGTGAGTGAGTGTTGTTCTGGATGTGAGTGGTGAGTGGTGAGTGAGTGTTGTTCTGGATGTGAGTGGTGAGGGTGAGTGAGTGTTGTTCTGGATGTGAGTGGTGAGGGTGAGTGAGTGTTGTTCTGGATGTGAGTGGTGAGGGTGAGTGAGTGTTGTTCTGGATGTGAGTGGTGAGTGGTGAGTGAGTGTTGTTCTGGATGTGAGTGGTGAGGGTGAGTGAGTGTTGTTCTGGATGTGAGTGGTGAGGGTGAGTGAGTGGTGTTGTTCTGGATGTGAGTGGTGAGGGTGAGTGAGTGGTGAGTGTTGTTCTGGATGTGAGTGGTGAGGGTGAGTGAGTGTTGTTCTGGATGTGAGTGGTGAGGGTGAGTGAGTGTTGTTCTGGATGTGAGTGGTGAGGGTGAGTGAGTGTTGTTCTAGATGTGAGTGGTGAGTGGTGAGTGAGTGGTGAGTGTTGTTCTGGATGTGAGTGGTGAGGGTGAGTGAGTGGTGTTCTGGATGTGAGTGGTGAGGGTGAGGGTGAGTGAGTGGTGAGTGAGTGTTGTTCTGGATGTGAGTGGTGAGTGGTGAGTGTTGTTCTGGATGTGAGTGGTGAGGGTGAGTGAGTGGTGAGGGTGAGTGAGTGTTGTTCTGGATGTGAGTGGTGAGTGGTGAGTGAGTGTTGTTCTGGATGTGAGTGGTGAGGGTGAGTGAGTGTTGTTCTGGATGTGAGTGGTGAGGGTGAGGGTGAGTGAGTGTTGTTCTGGATGTGAGTGGTGAGTGGTGAGTGAGTGTTGTTCTGGATGTGAGTGGTGAGTGGTGAGTGAGTGTTGTTCTGGATGTGAGTGGTGAGTGGTGAGTGTTGTTCTGGATGTGAGTGGTGAGGGTGAGTGAGTGTTGTTCTGGATGTGAGTGGTGAGGGTGAGTGAGTGTTGTTCTGGATGTGAGTGGTGAGTGGTGAGTGAGTGTTGTTCTGGATGTGAGTGGTGAGTGGTGAGTGAGTGTTGTTCTGGATGTGAGTGGTGAGTGGTGAGTGAGTGTTGTTCTGGATGTGAGTGGTGAGGGTGAGTGAGTGTTGTTCTGGATGTGAGTGGTGAGGGTGAGTGAGTGTTGTTCTGGATGTGAGTGGTGAGTGGTGAGTGAGTGTTGTTCTGGATGTGAGTGGTGAGTGGTGAGTGAGTGTTGTTCTGGATGTGAGTGGTGAGGGTGAGTGAGTGTTGTTCTGGATGTGAGTGGTGAGGGTGAGTGAGTGTTGTTCTGGATGTGAGTGGTGAGTGGTGAGTGAGTGTTGTTCTGGATGTGAGTGGTGAGGGTGAGTGAGTGTTGTTCTGGATGTGAGTGGTGAGTGGTGAGGGTGAGTGTTGTTCTGGATGTGAGTGGTGAGGGTGAGTGAGTGTTGTTCTGGATGTGAGTGGTGAGGGTGAGTGAGTGTTGTTCTGGATGTGAGTGGTGAGGGTGAGTGTTGTTGTTGTTGTTGTTGCTCTGGATGTGAGTGGTGAGTGGTGAGTGAGTGTTGTTCTGGATGTGAGTGGTGAGTGGTGAGTGAGTGTTGTTCTGGATGTGAGTGGTGAGTGGTGAGTGAGTGTTGTTCTGGATGTGAGTGGTGAGGGTGAGTGAGTGTTGTTCTGGATGTGAGTGGTGAGGGTGAGTGAGTGTTGTTCTGGATGTGAGTGGTGAGGGTGAGTGAGTGTTGTTCTGGATGTGAGTGGTGAGGGTGAGTGAGTGTTGTTCTCGATGTGAGTGGTGAGGGTGAGTGAGTGTTGTTCTGGATGTGAGTGGTGAGGGTGAGTGAGTGTTGTTCTGGATGTGAGTGTTGAGGGTGAGTGAGTGTTGTTCTGGATGTGAGTGGTGAGTGGTGAGTGAGTGTTGTTCTGGATGTGAGTGGTGAGTGTGAGTGAGTGTTGTTCTGGATGTGAGTGGTGAGTGGTGAGTGTTGTTCTAGATGTGAGTGGTGAGGGTGAGTGTTGTTCTGGATGTGAGTGGTGAGTGGTGAGTGAGTGTTGTTCTGGATGTGAGTGGTGAGTGGTGAGTGAGTGTTGTTCTGGATGTGAGTGGTGAGTGGTGAGTGAGTGTTGTTCTGGATGTGAGTGGTGAGTGGTGAGTGAGTGTTGTTCTGGATGTGAGTGGTGAGGGTGAGTGGTGAGTGTTGTTCTGGATGTGAGTGGTGAGTGGTGAGTGAGTGTTGTTCTGGATGTGAGTGGTGAGGGTGAGTGAGTGTTGTTCTGGATGTGAGTGGTGAGTGAGTGTTGTTCTGGATGTGAGTGGTGAGGGTGAGTGAGTGTTGTTCTGGATGTGAGTGGTGAGGGTGAGTGGTGAGTGTTGTTCTGGATGTGAGTGGTGAGGGTGAGTGAGTGTTGTTCTGGATGTGAGTGGTGAGGGTGAGTGAGTGTTGTTCTGGATGTGAGTGGTGAGGGTGAGTGAGTGTTGTTCTGGATGTGAGTGGTGAGTGGTGAGTGAGTGTTGTTCTGGATGTGAGTGGTGAGGGTGAGTGAGTGTTGTTCTGGATGTGAGTGGTGAGTGGTGAGTGAGTGTTGTTCTGGATGTGAGTGGTGAGGGTGAGTGAGTGTTGTTCTGGATGTGAGTGGTGAGGGTGAGTGGTGTTGTTCTGGATGTGAGTGGTGAGGGTGAGTGAGTGTTGTTCTGGATGTGAGTGGTGAGGGTGAGTGAGTGTTGTTCTGGATGTGAGTGGTGAGTGGTGAGTGAGTGTTGTTCTGGATGTGAGTGGTGAGGGTGAGTGAGTGTTGTTCTGGATGTGAGTGGTGAGTGGTGAGTGAGTGTTGTTCTGGATGTGAGTGGTGAGGGTGAGTGAGTGTTGTTCTGGATGTGAGTGGTGAGTGGTGAGTGAGTGTTGTTCTGGATGTGAGTGGTGAGTGGTGAGTGAGTGTTGTTCTGGATGTGAGTGGTGAGTGGTGAGTGAGTGTTGTTCTGGATGTGAGTGGTGAGGGTGAGTGAGTGTTGTTCTGGATGTGAGTGGTGAGTGGTGAGTGAGTGTTGTTCTGGATGTGAGTGGTGAGTGGTGAGTGAGTGGTGTTCTGGATGTGAGTGGTGAGTGGTGAGTGAGTGTTGTTCTGGATGTGAGTGGTGAGGGTGAGTGAGTGTTGTTCTGGATGTGAGTGGTGAGGGTGAGTGAGTGTTGTTCTGGATGTGAGTGGTGAGTGGTGAGTGAGTGTTGTTCTGGATGTGAGTGGTGAGGGTGAGTGAGTGTTGTTCTGGATGTGAGTGGTGAGGGTGAGTGAGTGTTGTTCTGGATGTGAGTGGTGAGTGGTGAGTGAGTGTTGTTCTGGATGTGAGTGGTGAGTGGTGAGTGAGTGTTGTTCTGGATGTGAGTGGTGAGGGTGAGTGTTGTTCTAGATGTGAGTGGTGAGTGGTGAGTGAGTGTTGTTCTGGATGTGAGTGGTGAGGGTGAGTGAGTGTTGTTCTGGATGTGAGTGGTGAGGGTGAGTGAGTGTTGTTCTGGATGTGAGTGGTGAGGGTGAGTGAGTGTTGTTCTGGATGTGAGTGGTGAGTGGTGAGTGAGTGTTGTTCTGGATGTGAGTGGTGAGGGTGAGTGAGTGTTGTTCTGGATGTGAGTGGTGAGGGTGAGTGAGTGTTGTTCTGGATGTGAGTGGTGAGTGGTGAGTGAGTGTTGTTCTGGATGTGAGTGGTGAGTGAGTGAGTGTTGTTCTGGATGTGAGTGGTGAGTGGTGAGTGAGTGTTGTTCTGGATGTGAGTGGTGAGTGGTGAGTGAGTGTTGTTCTGGATGTGAGTGGTGAGTGGTGAGTGAGTGTTGTTCTAGATGTGAGTGGTGAGGGTGAGTGTTGTTCTGGATGTGAGTGGTGAGGGTGAGTGAGTGTTGTTCTGGATGTGAGTGGTGAGGGTGAGTGAGTGTTGTTCTGGATGTGAGTGGTGAGGGTGAGTGTTGTTCTGGATGTGAGTGGTGAGTGGTGAGTGAGTGTTGTTCTGGATGTGAGTGGTGAGTGGTGAGTGTTAGTGAGTGGTGTTGTTCTGGATGTGAGTGGTGAGGGTGAGTGAGTGTTGTTCTGGATGTGAGTGGTGAGTGGTGAGTGTTGTTCTAGATGTGAGTGGTGAGGGTGAGTGAGTGTTGTTCTGGATGTGAGTGGTGAGGGTGAGTGAGTGTTGTTCTGGATGTGAGTGGTGAGTGGTGAGTGAGTGTTGTTCTGGATGTGAGTGGTGAGGGTGAGTGAGTGTTGTTCTGGATGTGAGTGGTGAGTGGTGAGTGAGTGTTGTTCTAGATGTGAGTGGTGAGGGTGAGTGAGTGTTGTTCTAGATGTGAGTGGTGAGGGTGAGTGAGTGTTGTTCTGGATGTGAGTGGTGAGGGTGAGTGAGTGTTGTTCTGGATGTGAGTGGTGAGGGTGAGTGAGTGTTGTGCTGGATGTGAGTGGTGAGTGGTGAGTGAGTGTTGTTCTGGATGTGAGTGGTGAGGGTGAGTGAGTGTTGTGCTGGATGTGAGTGGTGAGGGTGAGTGAGTGTTGTTCTGGATGTGAGTGGTGAGTGGTGAGGGTGAGTGAGTGTTGTTCTGGATGTGAGTGGTGAGTGGTGAGTGGTGTTGTTCTGGATGTGAGTGGTGAGGGTGAGTGAGTGTTGTGCTGGATGTGAGTGGTGAGTGGTGAGTGAGTGTTGTTCTGGATGTGAGTGGTGAGTGGTGAGTGGTGAGTGAGTGTTGTTCTGGATGTGAGTGGTGAGGGTGAGTGAGTGTTGTTCTGGATGTGAGTGGTGAGGGTGAGTGAGTGTTGTTCTGGATGTGAGTGGTGAGTGGTGAGTGAGTGTTGTTCTGGTTGTGAGTGGTGAGGGTGAGTGAGTGTTGTTCTGGATGTGAGTGGTGAGGGTGAGTGAGTGTTGTTCTGGATATGAGTGGTGAGGGTGAGTGGTGAGTGAGTGTTGTTCTGGATGTGAGTGGTGAGGGTGAGTGAGTGTTGTTCTGGATGTGAGTGGTGAGGGTGAGTGAGTGAGTGTTGTTCTGGATGTGAGTGGTGAGTGAGTGGTGAGTGTTGTTCTGGATGTGAGTGGTGAGTGGTGAGTGAGTGTTGTTCTGGATGTGAGTGGTGAGTGGTGAGTGAGTGTTGTTCTGGATGTGAGTGGTGAGGGTGAGTGAGTGTTGTTCTGGATGTGAGTGGTGAGGGTGAGTGAGTGTTGTTCTGGATGTGAGTGGTGAGTGGTGAGTGAGTGTTGTTCTGGATGTGAGTGGTGAGGGTGAGTGAGTGTTGTTCTGGATGTGAGTGGTGAGGGTGAGGGTGAGTGTTGTTCTGGATGTGAGTGGTGAGTGGTGAGTGAGTGTTGTTCTGGATGTGAGTGGTGAGTGAGTGGTGAGTGAGTGTTGTTCTGGATGTGAGTGGTGAGGGTGAGTGAGTGTTGTTCTGGATGTGAGTGGTGAGTGGTGAGTGAGTGTTGTTCTGGATGTGAGTGGTGAGTGGTGAGTGAGTGTTGTTCTGGATGTGAGTGGTGAGTGGTGAGTGAGTGTTGTTCTGGATGTGAGTGGTGAGGGTGAGTGTTGTTCTGGATGTGAGTGGTGAGTGGTGAGTGAGTGTTGTTCTGGATGTGAGTGGTGAGTGGTGAGTGAGTGTTGTTCTGGATGTGAGTGGTGAGTGGTGAGTGAGTGTTGTTCTGGATGTGAGTGGTGAGGGTGAGGGTGAGTGAGTGTTGTTCTGGATGTGAGTGGTGAGTGGTGAGTGTTGTTGTTCTGGATGTGAGTGGTGAGGGTGAGTGAGTGGTGAGGGTGAGTGAGTGTTGTTGTTGTTGTTGCTCTGGATGTGAGTGGTGAGGGTGAGTGAGTGGTGAGGGTGAGTGTTTGTTGTTGTTGTTGCTCTGGATGTGAGAGAGGCAGTGAGGTGGTGCTGCTAACTCTCCCTGGGACCCAACCCCAACCCACCCCTCCAGCCAAACTTCGCATCAAACATCTTAGGGGGGTGAAATCGAAATGTAGCCGCCTCCACGGGGAGAGATTCCACGTGACCCTGAGATCATTCCTTCACCTGAAGAAGGCTACTTGTTCTGTGGCCGAAACGTCGTCATTTATATTCCACGCGGTGACTTCACCGAGAGGAACCAAGAAGATTAATCTCCTGCGGTGACGGAAGCTTCCAATCGAAATTTAGCCGCCTCTACGGGGAGAGATTCCACGTGACCCTGAGATCATTCCTTCACCTGAATAAGGCTACTTCTGCTGTGGCAGAAACGTCGTTATTGCCACTCCACGCGGTGACTTCACCGAGAGAAACCAAGAAGATTAATCTCCTGCGGTGACGATAGCTTCTAATCGAAATGTAACCACCTCTACGGGGAGAGATTCCACGTGACCCTGAGATCATTCCTTCACCTGAAGAAGGCCACTTGTTCTGTGGCAGAAACGTCGTTATTGTCACTCCACGAGATGACTTCACCGAGAGAGACCAAGAAGATCAATCTCCTGCGGTGACGAAAGCTTCTAATCGAAATTTAGCCTCCTCTAGGGCGAGAGATTCCACGTGACCCTGAGATCATTCCTTCACCTGAATAAGGCCACTTGTGCTGTGGCCGAAACGTCGTTATTGTCACTCCACGAGATGACTTCACCGAGAGGAACCAAGAAGATCAATCTCCTGCGGTGACGAAAGATTTAAATCGAAATGTAACCTCCTCCACGGGGAGAGATTCCACGTGACCCTGAGATCATTGATTCACCTGAAGAAGGCTACTTGTTCTGTGGCCGAAACGCCGTCATTGCCACTCCACGAGATGACTTCACCGAGAGGACCAAGAAGATCAATCTCCTGCGGTGACGGAAGCTTCTAATCGAAATGTAACCGTCTCTACAGGGAGAGATTCCACGTAACCCTGAGATCATTGCTTCACCTGAATAAGGCTACTTGTTCTGTGGCCGAAACGCCGTTAGTGCCACTCCACGAGATGACTTCACCGAGAGAAACCAAGAAGATCAATCTCCTGCGGCGACGAAAGCTTCCAATCGAAATTTAGCCGCCTCTAGGGCGAGAGATTCCACGTGACCCTGAGATCATTCCTTCACCTGAATAAGGCTACTTGTGCTGTGGCCGAAACGCCGTTAGTGCCACTCCACGAGATGACTTCACCGAGAGAAACCAAGAAGATCAATCTCCTGCGGCGGCGAAAGCTTCGAATCGAAATGTAACCGCCTCTAGGGCGAGAGATTCCACGTGACCCTGAGATCATTGCTTCACCTGAATAAGGCTACTTGCTCTGTGGCCGAAACGCCGTTAGTGCCACTCCACGAGATGACTTCACCGAGAGAAACCAAGAATATTAATCTCCTGCGGTGACGGAAGCTTCCAATCGAAATGTAACCGCCTCCACGGGGAGAGATTCCACGTGACCCTGAGATCATTCCTTCACCTGAATAAGGCTACTTGTGCTGAGGCCGAAACGCCGTTATTGTCACTCCACGAGATGACTTCACCGAGAGGAACCAAGAAGATCAATCTCCTGCGGTGGCGAAAGCTTCGAATCGAAATGTAACCGCCTCTAGGGCGAAAGATTCCACGTGACCCTGAGATCATTGCTTCACCTGAATAAGGCTACTTGTTCTGTGGCCGAAACGTCGTTATTGCCACTCCACGAGGTGACTTCACCGAGAGAAACCAAGAAGATCAATCTCCTGCGGCGACGAAAGCTTCTAATCGAAATTTAGCCGCCTCTAGGGCGAGAGATTCCACGTGACCCTGAGATCATTCCTTCACCTGAATAAGGCTACTTGTGCTGTGGTCGAAACGCCATTAGTGCCACTCCACGAGATGACTTCACCGAGAGAGACCAAGAAGATCAATCTCCTGCGGTGACTGAAGCTTCCAATCGAAATGTAGCTGCCTCTACGGGGAGAGATTCCACGTGACCCTGAGATCATTCCTTCACCTGAAGAAGGCTACTTGTTCTGTGGCCGAAACGTCGTCATTGCCACTCCACGCGGTGACTTCACCGAGAGGAACCAAGAAGATCAATCTCCTGCGGTGACGATAGCTTCCAATCGAAATTTAGCCGCCTCTAGGGCGAGAGATTCCACGTGACCCTGAGATCATTGCTTCACCTGAATAAGGCTACTTGCGCTGTGGCCGAAACGCCGTTAGTGCCACTCCACGAGATGACTTCACCGAGAGGACCAAGAAGATCAATCTCCTGCGGTGACGATAGCTTCTAATCGAAATGTAACCGCCTCTAGGGGGAGAGATTCCACGTGACCTTGAGATCATTGCTTCACCTGAAGAAGGCTACTTGTTCTGTGGCCGAAACGTCGTTATTGTCACTCCACGAGATGACTTCACCGAGAGAAACCAAGAAGATTAATCTCCTGCGGTGACGGAAGCTTCCAATCGAAATTTAGCCTCCTCTAGGGGGAGAGATTCCACGTGACCCTGAGATCATTGCTTCACCTGAATAAGGCCACTTGTTCTGTGGCCGAAACGCCGTTAGTGCCACTCCACGAGATGACTTCACCGAGAGGACCAAGAAGATCAATCTCCTGCGGCAATGAAAGATTTAAATCGAAATGTAACCTCCTCCACGGGGAGAGATTCCACGTGATCCTGAGATCATTGCTTCACCTGAATAAGGCTACTTGTGCTGTGGTCGAAACGCCGTTAGTGCCACTCCACGAGATAACTTCACCGAGAGAGACCAAGAAGATCAATCTCCTGCGGCAATGAAAGATTTAAATTGAAATGTAACCTCCTCCACGGGGAGAGATTCCACGTGACCTTGAGATCATTGCTTCACCTGAATAAGGCTACTTGTTCTGTGGCCGAAACGCCGTTAGTGCCACTCCACGAGATGACTTCACCGAGAGAAACCAAGAAGATCAATCTCCTGCGGCGACGAAAGCTTCCAATCGAAATTTAGCCGCCTCTAGGGCGAGAGATTCCACGTGACCCTGAGATCATTCCTTCACCTGAATAAGGCTACTTGTGCTGTGGCCGAAACGCCGTTAGTGCCACTCCACGAGATGACTTCACCGAGAGAAACCAAGAATATTAATCTCCTGCGGTGACGGAAGCTTCCAATCGAAATGTAACCGCCTCCACGGGGAGAGATTCCACGTGACCCTGAGATCATTCCTTCACCTGAATAAGGCTACTTGTGCTGAGGCCGAAACGCCGTTATTGTCACTCCACGAGATGACTTCACCGAGAGGAACCAAGAAGATCAATCTCCTGCGGTGGCGAAAGCTTCGAATCGAAATGTAACCGCCTCTAGGGCGAAAGATTCCACGTGACCCTGAGATCATTGCTTCACCTGAATAAGGCTACTTGTTCTGTGGCCGAAACGTCGTTATTGCCACTCCACGAGGTGACTTCACCGAGAGAAACCAAGAAGATCAATCTCCTGCGGCGACGAAAGCTTCTAATCGAAATTTAGCCGCCTCTAGGGCGAGAGATTCCACGTGACCCTGAGATCATTCCTTCACCTGAATAAGGCTACTTGTGCTGTGGTCGAAACGCCGTTAGTGCCACTCCACGAGATGACTTCACCGAGAGAAACCAAGAAGATTAATCCTTCTGCGGTGACGATAGCTTCCCATCGAAATTTAGCCGCCTCTAGGGTGAGAGATTCCACATAACCCTGAGATCATTGCTTCACCTGAATAAGGCTACTTGTTCTGTGGCCGAAACGTCGTTATTGCCACTCCACGCGGTGACTTCACCGAGAGAAACCAAGAAGATCAATCTCCTGCGGCGACGAAAGCTTCTAATCGAAATTTAGTCGCCTCCACGGGGAGAGATTCCACGTGACCCTGAGATCATTCCTTCACCTGAATAAGGCTACTTGTGCTGTGGCCGAAACGTCGTCAGTTATATTCCACGTGGTGACTTCACCGAGAGAAACCAAGAAGATCAATCTCCTGCGGTGACGGAAGCTTCCAATCGAAATGTAGCCGCCTCTACGGGGAGAGATTCCACGTGACCCTGAGATCATTGCTTCACCTGAATAAGGCCACTTGTTCTGTGGCCGAAACGTCGTCATTTATATTCCACGCGGTGACTTCACCGAGAGAAACCAAGAAGATTAATCTCCTGCGGTGACGATAGCTTCCAATCGAAATTTAGTCACCTCCACGGGGAGAGATTCCACGTGACCCTGAGATCATTGCTTCACCTGAATAAGGCCACTTGTTCTGTGGCCGAAACGTCGTCATTTATATTCCACGCGGTGACTTCACCGAGAGAAACCAAGAAGATTAATCTCCTGCGGTGACGATAGCTTCCAATCGAAATTTAGTCGCCTCCACGGGGAGAGATTCCACGTGACCCTGAGATCATTCCTTCACCTGAATAAGGCCACTTGTGCTGTGGCAGAAACGTCGTTATTGTCACTCCACGAGATGACTTCACCGAGAGAAACCAAGAAGATCAATCTCCTGCGGTGACGGAAGCTTCCAATCGAAATGTAACCGCCTCTAGGGCGAGAGATTCCACGTGACCCTGAGATCATTCCTTCACCTGAAGAAGGCTACTTGTTCTGTGGCCGAAACGTCGTTAGTGCCACTCCACGAGATGACTTCACCGAGAGGACCAAGAAGATTAATCTCCTGCGGTGACGATAGCTTCTAATAGAAATGTAACCGTCTCTACGGGGAGAGATTCCACGTGACCCTGAGATCATTGCTTCACCTGAATAAGGCTACTTGTTCTGTGGCCGAAACGCCGTTAGTGCCACTCCACGAGATGACTTCACCGAGAGAAACCAAGAAGATTAATCTCCTGCAGTGACGGAAGCTTCCAATCGAAATTTAGCCGCCTCTA
The DNA here is from genome assembly GCF_048934315.1 of Petromyzon marinus. Taxonomy (NCBI): domain Eukaryota; kingdom Metazoa; phylum Chordata; class Hyperoartia; order Petromyzontiformes; family Petromyzontidae; genus Petromyzon; species Petromyzon marinus. The sequence goes on from NW_027423489.1 coordinate 29,951, forward strand.
GGGCGAGAGATTCCACGTGACCCTGAGATCATTGCTCTACCTGAAGAAGGCTACTTGTTCTGTGGCCGAAACGTCGTTATTGTCACTCCACGAGATGACTTCACCGAGAGGACCAAGAAGATCAATCTCCTGCGGCAATGAAAGATTTAAATCGAAATGTAACCTCCTCCACGGGGAGAGATTCCACGTGACCCTGAGATCATTGCTTCACCTGAATAAGGCTACTTGTTCTGTGGCCGAAACGCCGTTAGTGCCACTCCACGAGGTGACTTCACCGAGAGAAACCAAGAAGATCAATCTTCTGCGGTGACGGAAGCTTCCAATCGAAATTTAGCCGCCTCTACGGGGAGAGATTCCACGTGACCTTGAGATCATTCCTTCACCTGAAGAAGGCTACTTGTTCTGTGGCCGAAACGTCGTCAGTTATATTCCACGCGATGACTTCACCGAGAGAAACCAAGAAGATCAATCTCCTGCGGTGACGATAGCTTCCAATCGAAATTTAGCCGCCTCTAGGGCGAGAGATTCCACGTGACCCTGAGATCATTGCTTCACCTGCAGAAGGCTACTTGTTCTGTGGCCGAAACGCCGTTATTGCCACTCCACGCGATGACTTCACCGAGAGAGACCAAGAAGATCAATCTCCTGCGGCGACGGAAGCTTCCAATCGAAATTTAGCCTCCTCTAGGGCGAGAGATTCCACATGACCCTGAGATCATTGCTTCACCTGAATAAGGCTACTTGCGCTGTGGCCGAAACGTCGTTATTGTCACTCCACGAGATGACTTCACCGAGAGGACCAAGAAGATCAATCTCCTGCGGCAATGAAAGATTTAAATCGAAATGTAACCTCCTCCACGGGGAGAGATTCCACGTGACCCTGAGATCATTCCTTCACCTGAATAAGGCTACTTGTGCTGTGGTCGAAACGTCGTTATTGTCACTCCACGAGATGACTTCACCGAGAGAAACCAAGAAGATCAATCTCCTGCGGTGACAGAAGCTTCCAATCGAAATGTAACCGCCTCTAGGGCGAGAGATTCCACGTGACCCTGAGATCATTCCTTCACCTGAACAAGGCCACTTGCGCTGTGGCCGAAACGCCGTCAGTCACATTCCACGAGAGGCCCCCGAGATCATTGCTTCACCTGAATAAGGCTACTTGTGCTGTGGCCGAAACGCCGTCAGTCACATTCCACGAGAGGCCCCCCGAGATCATTCCTTCACCTGAACAAGGTGAAGGAATGATCTGCCCCCAAGTTGGGCGCAGGATCAGCCCTCACCGGCTCCTCCTCCCCGCGTGGAGGCCTCCCGGCCTTGTCGGCCCCACCAAGCCTCACCTTGGCCAGGTCCCGGGCGCTGCCCAGGTCCAGCGGCCTCCCGGCAAGGCGGCGGGCCCGGCGCTCCAGCCGTGTCGCGGACAGGGCCGCGGCCTTCCGCTCGCCGGCACACGCCTCACCGCTGAAGCCGATCCCGTTGAGCCTCATGAGGGCCAACGTGGCCACGGAAGGCATCTCCGTGGCGGTGAAGTATTCTGGGTGGAAGGGGGGGGGTGGTGTAGTGGTGGTGGTGGTGAGATTGTGGTGGTGGTGGTTGGTGGTGGTTGGTGGTGGTTGGTGGAGATGGTTGGTGGTGGTGATGGTGGTGGCGGTGGTGGTGGTGGTGAGATTGTGGTGGTGGTGGTTGGTGGTGGTGATGGTGGTTGGTGGTGGTGAGATTGTGGTGGTGGTGGTTGGTGGTGGTGATGGTGGTTGGTGGTGGTGAGATTGTGGTGGTGGTGGTTGGTGGTGGTGATGGTGGTTGGTGGTGGTGAGATTGTGGTGGTGGGTGGTGGTGGTGGTGATGGTGGTTGGTGGTGGTGATGGTGATGGTTGGTGGAGATGGTGGTGGTGGTGGGGGTGGTGATGGTGGTGAGATTGTGGTGGTGGTGGTTGGTGGTGGTGGTGATGGTGGTGGTGGTGGGTGGTGGTGGTGGTGGGGGTGGTGATGGTGGTGAGATTGTGGTGGTGGTGGTTGGTGGTGGTGGTGGTGATGGTGATGGTTGGTGGAGATGGTGGTGGTGGTGGGGGAGATGGCGGTGTTGGTGGTGGTGTAGTGGTGGTGGTGGTGGTGGTGATGGTTGGTGGAGATGGTCGTGGTGATGGTGGTGGTGGGGGAGATGGCGGTGCTGGTGGTGGTGTAGTGGTGATGGTGGTGATGGTGGTGGTGGAGAGATTGTGGTGGTGGTGATGGTGGTTGGTGGAGATGGTCGTGGTGATGGTGGTGGTGGTGATGATGGTGATGGTGGTGGTGGTGGTGATGATGGTGATGGTGGTGGTGATGGTGGTGGTGATGGTGATGATGGTGATGGTGGTGGTGATGGTGATGGTAGTGGTGATGGTGGTGGTGATGGTGGTGGTAGTGATGGTGATGATGGTAGTGGTGGTAGTGGTGATGATGGTGGTGGTGGTGGTGATGGTGATGATGGTGGTGATGGTGATGATGGTGTAGTAGTGGTGGTGATGGTGGTGATGGTGATGTAGTAGTGGTGGTGATGGTGGTGTAGTAGTGGTGATGGTAGTGGTGATGATGGTGGTGGTAGTGGTGGTAGTGGTGGTGTAGTAGTAGTAGTGGTGGTAGTGGTGTAGTAGTGGTGATGATGATGGTAGTGGTGGTGTAGTAGTGGTGGTAGTGGTAGTAGTGGTAATAGTGATGGTGGTGTAGTAGTGGTGGTAGTGGTGGTAGTGGTGGTAGTGGTGGCGGTGGTGATGATGGTGGTGGTGGTGATGGTAGTGGTAGTGGTGATGTCGTAGTGGTGATGGTAGTAGTGGTAGTAGTAGTGGTAGTAGTAGTAGTGGTGGTAGTAGTAGTAGTGATGGTAGTAGTGGTAGTAGTTGTAGTAGTAGTGATGGTAGTAGTGGTGTAGTGGTGGTGTAGTGGTGGTAGTGGTAGTAGTAGTAGTGGTGGTAGTGGTGGTAGTAGTTGTAGTAGTAGTGGTGGTAGTAGTAGTGGTAGTGGTGGTGGTGATGATGGTGGTAGTAGTGATGGTAGTAGTGGTGTAGCGATGATGGGAGTGGTGGTGTAGTAGTGGTGATGATGATGGTAGTAGTGGTGTAGTGGTGGTGGTGATGGTAGTGGTGGTAGTAGTAGTGGTAGTGATGGTAGTGGTGGTAGTGGTGTTGGTGTAGTAGTGGTGATGATGATGGTAGTGGTGGTAGTAGTGATGGTGGTGGTAGTGGTGGTAGTAGTCGTGGTAGTAGTGGTGGTAGTGGTGGTAGTAGTCGTGGTAGTAGTGATGGTGGTGTAAGTGGTGGTGGTGATGATGGTGGTGGTGGTGTAAGTGGTGGTAGTAGTAGTGATGGTAGTGGTGGTAGTGGTGGTAGTAGTTGTAGTAGTGGTAGTAGTGGTAGTAGTAGTAGTGGTAGTAGTGGTAGTGGTGATGATGATGATGGTAGTGGTAGTAGTAGTAGTGGTGGTGATGATGGTAGTAGTAGTGGTAGTAGTAGTGGTGTAGTAGTGGTGATGATGATGGTAGTGTAGTAGTGGTGATGATGGTAGTAGTGGTAGTGATGGTAGTAGTGGTAGTAGTGGTAGTTGTGATGGTGTAGTAGTGGTGATGATGATGGTAGTAGTAGTGATGGTAGTGGTAGTAGTAGTAGTGATGGTGTTGGTAGTAGTGGTGATGATGATGGTAGTAGTGATGGTAGTAGTAGTGATGGTAGTGGTCGTAGTGGTGATGATGATGGTAGTGGTGGTAGTAGTAGTAGTGGTAGTAGTAGTAGTGGTGGTAGTAGTAGTGGTAGTAGTAGTGATGGTAGTAGTAGTGATGGTAGTAGTAGTGGTAGTAGTAGTGGTAGTAGTAGTGATGGTAGTGGTAGTAGTAGTGATGGTAGTAGTAGTAGTGGTAGTAGTAGTGGTAGTAGTAGTGATGGTAGTAGTAGTAGTAGTGATGGTAGTAGTGGTAGTAGTAGTAGTATTGGTAGTGATGGTAGTAGTAGTAGTGGTAGTAGTGGTAGTGATGGTAGTAGTGGTGGTGTAGTAGTGGTGATGATGATGGTGATGATGATGATGATGATGGTAGTGGTGGTGTAGTAGTGGTGATGATGGTAGTAGTGATGGTAGTGGTAGTAGTAGTAGTGGTAGTGATGGTAGTAGTAGTGGTGGTGTAGTAGTGGTGATGATGATGATGGTGATGATGATGATGGTAGTGGTGGTGTAGTAGTGGTGATGATGGTAGTAGTGATGGTAGTGGTAGTAGTAGTAGTGGTAGTGATGGTAGTAGTAGTGGTGGTGTAGTAGTAGTATTAGTCGTAGTGGTAGTGGTGTTGGTGTAGTAGTGGTGGTGGTAGTAGTGGTGGTAGTAGTTGTAGTGGTAGTAGTGGTGGTAGTGATGGTGGTGTAAGTGGTGGTGGTAGTGGTGATGATGATGGTAGTAGTGGTAGTAGTAGTGGTAGTGATGGTAGTATTAGTGATGGTGGTGGTGTTGGTGTAGTAGTGGTAGTAGTAGTGGTAGTGATGGTAGTATTAGTGGTGGTGGTGGTAGTATTAGTGATGGTGGTGGTGTTGGTGTAGTAGTGGTAGTAGTAGTGGTAGTAGTATTAGTGGTGGTAGTAGTGGTGTTGGTGTAGTAGTGATGGTGGTGGTGTTGGGTAGTAGTGATGGTGGTGGTGTTGGTGTAGTAGTGGTAGTAGTAGTGGTAGTGATGGTAGTATTAGTGGTGGTGTTGGTGTAGTAGTGATGGTGGTGGTGTTGGTGTAGTAGTGATGGTGGTGGTGTTGGTGTAGTAGTGGTAGTAGTAGTGGTAGTGATGGTAGTATTAGTGGTGGTGGTGTTGGTGTAGTAGTGATGGTGGTGGTGTTGGTGTAGTAGTGGTAGTAGTAGTAGTGATGGTAGTATTAGTGGTGGTGGTGGTGGAAGTAGTAGTGATGGTGGTGTTGGTGTAGTAGTGGTAGTAGTAGTAGTGATATTAGTATTAGTGGTGGTGGTGTTGGTGTAGTAGTGATGGTGTTGGTGTAGTAGTGGTAGTAGTAGTCGTAGTAGTATTAGTGGTGGTAGTAGTGGTGTTGGTGTA
>NW_027423489.1:40000-67069 GCF_048934315.1 Petromyzon marinus
GGTTCAATGTTGACTACCTCGCCTGGTCTACAGGAGGTCGTGGGTTCAATGTTGAGATGTTGACTACCTCGCCTGGTCTACAGGAGGTCGTGGGTTCAATGCTGAGATGTTGACTACCTCGCCTGGTCTACAGGAGGTCGTGGGTTCGATGTTGAGATGTTGACTACCTCGCCTGGTACGCAGGAGGTCCTGGGTTCAATGTTGACTACCTCGCCTGGTCTACAGGAGGTCGTGGGTTCAATGTTGAGATGTTGACTACCTCGCCAGGTGTACAGGAGGTCGTGGGTTCAATGCTGAGATGTTGACTACCTCGCCTGGTATACAGGAGGTCGTGGGTTCAATGCTGAGATGTTGACTACATCGCCTGGTGTACAGGAGGTCGTGGGTTCAATGCTGAGATGTTGACTACCTCGCCTGGTACGCAGGAGGTCGTGGGTTCAATGCTGAGATGTTGACAACCTCGCCTGGTATACAGGAGGTCGTGGGTTCAATGCTGAGATGTTGACTACCTCGCCTGGTGTACAGGAGGTCGTGGGTTCAATGTTGAGATGTTGACTACCTCGCCTGGTGTACAGGAGGTCGTGGGTTCAATGTTGAGATGTTGACTACCTCGCCTGGTACGCAGGAGGTCGTGGGTTCAATGCTGAGATGTTGACCACCTCGCCTGGTGTACAGGAGGTCGTGGGTTCAATGTTGAGATGTTGACTACCTCGCTTGGTGTACAGGAGGTCGTGGGTTCAATGTTGAGATGTTGACTACCTCGCCTGGTACGCAGGAGGTCGTGGGTTCAATGCTGAGATGTTGACCACCTCGCCTGGTGTACAGGAGGTCGTGGGTTCAATGTTGAGATGTTGACTACCTCGCCTGGTGTACAGGAGGTCGTGGGTTCAATGTTGAGATGTTGACTACCTCGCCTGGTACGCAGGAGGTCGTGGGTTCAATGCTGAGATGTTGACCACCTCGCCTGGTGTACAGGAGGTCGTGGGTTCAATGTTGAGATGTTGACTACCTCGCCTGGTACGCAGGAGGTCGTGGGTTCAATGCTGAGATGTTGACTACCTCGCCTGGTGTACAGGAGGTCGTGGGTTCAATGCTGAGATGTTGACCACCTCGCCTGGTGTACAGGAGGTCGTGGGTTCAATGCTGAGATGTTGACTACCTCGCCTGGTACGCAGGAGGTCGTGGGTTCAATCTTGAGATGTTGACTACCTCGCCTGGTGTACAGGAGGGTCGTGGGTTCAATCTTGAGATGTTGACCACCTCGCCTGGTGTACAGGAGGTCGTGGGTTCAATGCTGAGATGTTGACTACCTCGCCTGGTGTACAGGAGGTCGTGGGTTCAATGCTGAGATGTTGACTACCTCGCCTGGTGTACAGGAAGTCGTGGGTTCAATGCTGAGATGTTGACTACCTCGCCTGGTGTGCAGGAGGTCGTGGGTTCAATGCTGAGATGTTAACTACCTCGCCTGGTGTACAGGAGGTCGTGGGTTCAATGCTGAGATGTTGACTACCTCGCCTGGTACGCAGGAGGTCGTGGGTTCAATGCTGAGATGTTGACTACCTCGCCTGGTGTACAGGAGGTCGTGGGTTCGATGCTGAGATGTTGACTACCTCGCCTGGTGTACAGGAGGTCGTGGGTTCAATGCTGAGATGTTGACTACCTCGCCTGGTACGCAGGAGGTCGTGGGTTCAATGCTGAGATGTTGACTACCTCGCCTGGTGTACAGGAGGTCGTGGGTTCGATGCTGAGATGTTGACCACCTCGCCTGGTGTGCTGAGATGTTGACTACCTCTGTGGGTGTCTATCAGTATGGGTCTCTGTGAGTCTCTGTGAGTCTCTATGGGTCTCTGTGGGTCTCTGTGAGTCTCTGCGAGTCTCTATGGGTCTCTGTGAGTCTCTATGGGTCTCTGTGAGTCTCTGTGGGTCTCTGTGGGTCTCTATGGGTCTTTGTGGGTCTCTGTGAGTCTCTGTGGGTCTCTATGGGTCTCTGTGATTCTCTATGGGTCTCTGTGAGTCTCTATGGGTCTCTGTGATTCTCTATGGGTCTCAGTGGGTCTCTGTGATTCTCTATGGGTCTCTGTGAGTCTCTATGGGTCTCTGTGGGTCTCTCTGAGTATTGGTCTCTGTGGGTCTCTGTGAGTCTCTATGGGTCTCTGTGAGTCTCTATGGGTCTCTGTGAGTCTCTATGGGTCTCTGTGAGTCTCTGTGGGTCTCTGTGGGTCTCTATGGGTCTCTGTGAGTCTTTCTGAGTATGGGTCTCTGTGGGTCTCTGTGAGTCTCTATGGGTCTCTGTGAGTCTCTCTGAGTATGGGTCTCTGTGGGTCTCTATGGGTCTCTGTGAGTCTCTATGGGTCTCTGTGGGTCTCTCTGAGTATTGGTCTCTGTGGGTCTCTATGGGTCTCTGTGAGTCTCTATGGGTCTCTGTGAGTCTCTCTGAGTATGGGTCTCTGTGGGTCTCTGTGAGTCTCTATGGGTCTCTGTGGGTCTCTGTGAGTCTCTATGGGTCTCTGTGAGTCTCTTTGAGTATGAGTCTCTGTGGGTCTCTGTGAGTCTCTATGGGTCTCTGTGAGTCTCTCTGAGTATGGGTCTCTGTGGGTCTCTGTGAGTCTCTATGGGTCTCTGTGGGTCTCTGTGAGTCTCTATGGGTCTCTGTGAGTCTCTCTGAGTATGTTTATCTGTGAGTCTCTGAGAGTCTCTATGGGTCTCTGTGAGTCTCTATGGGTCTCTGTGAGTCTCTATGGGTCTCTGTGAGTCTCTCTGAGTGTCTCTGAGCGTCTCTGAGAGTTTCTGTGTGTCTCTATGGGTCTCTGTGAATATCTGGGTCTCTGTGAGTCTCTATGGGTCTCTGTGAGACTCTGTGAGTCTCTATGGGTTTCTGTGAGTCTCTGTGTCTCTGTGAGTCTCTGAGTCTCTATGGGTCTCTGTGAGTCTCTGTGAGTCTCTATGGGTTTCTGTGAGTCTCTGTGTCTCTGTGAGTCTCTGTGAGTCTCTATGTGTCTCTGTGAGTATGGGTCTCTGTGAGTCTCTGTGAGTCTCTGTGAGTATGGGTCTCTGTGAGTCTCTGTGAGTCTCTATGGCTCTCTGTGAGTCTCTCTGAGTATGGGTCTCTGCGAGTCTGGGTTTCTGTGTGTCTCCATGGGTCTTTGTGTCTCTCTCTCTGTGTGTCTCTCTCTCTGTGTCTCTCTCTCTGTGTGTCTATCTCTCTCTGTGTGTCTCTCTATGTGTCTCTGTGTGCGTCTCTCTCTGTGTGTGTCTCTCTCTCTCTCTGCTTGTGTGTCTGTCTGTGTGTCTATGTTGTGTGTCTCTCTGTGTGTGTCTGTGTATATCTCTCTCTGTGTGTCTCTGTGTGTCTCTATGGGTCTCTGTGAGTCTCTATGGGTCTCTGTGTGTCTCTCTCTCTGTGTGTCTCTCTCTGTGTGTGTCTCTCTGTGTCTCTCTGTGTCTCTCTGTGTGTCTCTGTGTGTCTCTCCGTGTGTCTCTCTGTGTGTCTCTCTGTGTCTCTCTCTGTGTGTCTCTCCGTGTGTCTCTCTCCATGTCTCTCTGTGTCTTTCTGTGTGTCTCTCTCTGTGTGTCTCTCTCTGTGTCTCTGTGTGTCTCTCTGCGTGTCTCTGTGTCTCTCTCTGTGTGTCTCTGTGTCTCTCTGCGTGTCTCTCTGTGTCTCTCTCTGTGTGTGTCTCTGCGTCTCTCTCTCTGTGTCTCTCTGCGTGTCTCTCTGCGTGTCTCTCTGTGTGTCTCTCTCTGCGTCTCTCTCTGCGTCTCTCCGTGTGTCTCTCTGTGTCTCTCTGTGTGTCTCTCTGTCTGTCTGTCTCTGTGTCTCTCTGTGTCTCTCTGTGTGTCTCTCTGTGTGTCTCTGTGTCTCTCTGTGTCTCTCTGTGTGTCTCTGTGTGTCTCTCTTGTGTCTCTCTGTGTGTCTCTGTGTCTCTCTGTGTCTCTCTGTGTCTGTCTGCGTGTGTCTGCCCTTCGCGGGCAGGCCGATAAAGACGTCTGTCCGGATTGCAACGCCGTCCAATCAGAGGTCGCCGGCAAGAGCAACAACAACGACAACGACATCAACAACAACAACAACCACAACAACAACAATAACAAACAACAACAACGACAACAACAAACAACAACAACAACAACATCAACAACATCAACAACATCATCAACATCAACAACAACATCAACAACATCAACATCACCAAACAACAACAACAAACATCAACAACAACCACAACAACAACAACAAACAACAACAACATCAACAACAACAAACAACAACAACAACCACAACAACAACAAACATCAACAACAACCACAACAACAACAAACATCAACAACAAACAACAACAACAACAACAAACAACAACAACATCAACATCACCAAACAACAACATCAACATCAACAACAAACAACATCAATATCAACAAACAAACAACATCAACAAAACAAACAACAACAAACAACAACAACATCAACAACAACATCAACAACAACAACATCATCAACAACATCAACAACAACATCAACAACATCATCAACAACATCAACAACATCAACATCACCAAACAACAACATCAACATCAAACAACATCAATATCAACAAACAAACAACAACAACAAACAACAACCACAACAACAAACAACAACAACATCAACAACATCATCAACAACATCAACAACATCATCAACATCATCAACATCAACAACAACATCAACATCACCAAACAACAACATCAACATCATCAAACAACATCAATATCAACAAACAAACAACAACAACAAACAATAACCAACAACAAACATCAACAACAAACAACAACAACAACAACATCAACAACAACAAACAACAACAACATCAACAACAACAACAAACAACAACAACAACAACATCAACATCACCAAACAACAACATCAACATCAAACAACATCAATATCAACAAACAAACAACAACAATAACAACAACCACAACAACAAACATCAACAAACATCAACAAAACAAACATCAACAACAACATCAACAAAACAAACATCAACAACAACCACAACAACAAACATCAACAAACATCAACAAAACAACATCAACAAACAACAACAACATCAACATCAACAACAACATCAACAACATCAACAACAACATCATCAACAACAACAACATCAACATCACCAAACAACAACATCAACATCAAACAACATCAATATCAACAAACAAACAACAACAACAAACAACAACCACAACAACAACAACAACAACATCAACAACATCATCAACAACATCAACAACATCATCAACATCATCAACATCAACAACAACATCAACAACAACATCATCAACAACATCAACAACATCAACATCACCAAACAACAACATCAACATCAAACAACATCAATATCAACAAACAAACAAACAACAACATCAACAACAACCACAACAACAAACATCAACAAACATCAACAACAACATCAACAACATCAACAACATCATCAACAACATCAACATCATCAACAACATCATCAACAACATCAACAACAACATCAACAACATCAACAAAACAAACATCATCAACAACATCAACATCATCATCAACAACATCAACAACATCAACAACATCATCAACAACATCAACAACATCAACATCACCAAACAACAACATCAACATCAACAACAAACAACATCAATATCAACAAACAAACAACAACAACAACCACAACAACAAACATCAACAAAACAACATCAACAACAACCACAACAACAAACATCAACAAACATCAACAAAACAACATCAACAAACAACACAACAACAACATCAACAACCACAACATCAACAACAACATCAACAACCACAACAACATCAACATCAACAACAACAACATCAACAACATCAACATCACCAAACAACAACATCAACATCAAACAACATCAACAAACAATAACCAACAACAAACAACAACAAACATCAACAAACATCAACAACAAACATCAACAACAACATGAAGGCGAGCACCTTGGGGTCTTCGAAGTCTCCACGTGGATCCAGGCCGCAGGCTTCCACCAGGCCACAGATTCCTTCCATGGCGTCGCCCATCGCTATGGCGACGCGGCCGGCCCCGCCCCCTCCCAGGAAGCTCCGCCCCCCGGCCAGCACCCCGCCAATGGCGCGGAGGCGCGACGCCACGCGGAGGTCGCGCGCGACGGGGGGAGGGGCTAGGCTGTCGTCAGGGTCTGAATGGGGGGGGAGTTGGGGGGGGAGTTGGGGGGGAGTTGGGGGGGGAGTTGGGGGAGTGGGGAGTGGGGAGTGGGGGGAGTGGGGGGGGAGTGGGGGGGAGTGGGGAGTGGGGGGAGTGGGGGGAGTGGGGGGGGAGTTGGGGGGGAGTTGGGGGGGGAGTGGGGGGGAGTTGGGGGGGGAGTGGGGGGGGGAGTGGGGGGGGAGTTGGGGGGAGTGGGGGGGAGTGGGGAGTGGGGGGAGTTGGGGTGAGTTGGGGGGGAGTTGGGGGGAGTTGGGGGGAGTGGGGGGGAGTGGGGGGGAGTGGGGGGAGTTGGGGGGGGAGTGGGGGGAGTGGGGGGGAGTGGGGGGAGTGGGGAGCGGGGGGAGTTGGGGTGAGTTGGGGGGGAGTTGGGGGGAGTTGGGGGAAGTGGGGGGGAGTTGGGGGGGAGTGGGGAGAGTGGGGAGAGTGGGGGGAGTGGGGGGGAGTTGGGGGGGAGTTGGGGGGGGTGGGGGGAGTGGGGGGGAGTGGGGGGGAGTGGGGGGAGTGGGGGAGTGGGGGAGTGGGGAGTGGGGAGAGTGGGGAGAGTGGGGGGAGTGGGGGGGAGTGGGGTGAGTTGGGGTGGAGTGGGGAGAGTGGGGGGAGTGGGGGGAGTGGGGGGGGTGTGGGGGAGAGTGGGGGGGTCAAAGGACAGCGAGGGGGTGGAAGTGAAACGTTGGATTCCCCACAGCGGCCAAGCCGCACGGTGTAACCGGTTCTGCCTGTCACAGCGACAGGCAGAACCAGTCGGCGTTACAGCCGCCTGCGATGGGACTGTGCGGGATGCACGGTGAGATTCACAAAGGGGGCACCGGCTGATCAAGACGGTCTGGATTGGTCTGTGCTAGGGTCGGCACAGATTGGGGGGTGGGCAGGTGTGACTCGTCTGGTTACGAAACTTCGACTTCGTTACGAACTATCCTAGAGGTAAGTTCAACGGGCCACGCGCAAGAGATGGCGGTGATGGCATCTACATCTGCAGAACGTGAAGAACCAGTGGCATTTACATCTACAGAACGTGAAGAACCAGTGGCATCTACATCTGCAGAACGTGAAGAACCAGTGGCATCTACATCTGTAGAACGTGAAGAACCAGTGGCATCTACATCTGTAGAATGTGAAGAACCAGTGGCATCTACATCTGTAGAACGTGAAGAACCAGTGACATGTACATCTGTAGAACGTGAAGAACCAGTGACATCTACATCTGCAGAACGTGAAGAACCAGTGGCATCTACATCTGCAGAACGTGAAGAACCAGTGGCATCTACATCTACAGAACGTGAAGAAAAAGTGGCATCTACTTCTGCAGAACGTGAAGAACCAGTGGCATCTACAGAACGTGAAGAATCAGTGGCATCTACATCTACAGAACGTGAAGAACCAGTGACATCTACATCTGTAGAACGTGAAGAACCAGTGGCATCTACATCTGCAGAACGTGAAGAACCAGTGGCATCTACATCTGTAGAATGTGAAGAACCAGTGGCATCTACATCTGTAGAATGTGAAGAACCAGTGGCATCTACATCTGTAGAACGTGAAGAACCAGTGGCATCTACATCTACAGAACGTGAAGAACCAGTGACATCTACATCTGCAGAACGTGAAGAACCAGTGGCATCTACATCTGTAGAACGTGAAGAACCAGTGGTATCTACTTCTGCAAAACGTGAAGAACCAGTGACATCTACTTCTGCAGAACGTGAAGAACCAGTGGCAACTACATCTGCAGAACGTGAAGAACCAGTGGCATCTACATCTACAGAACGTGAAGAATCAGTGGCATCTACATCTGTAGAACGTGAAGAACCAGTGGTATCTACATCTACAGAACGTGAAGAACCAGTGGCATCTACATCTGTAGAATGTGAAGAACCAGTGGCATCTACATCTGCAGAATGTGAAGAACCAGTGGTATCTACATCTACAGAACGTGAAGAACCAGTGGCATCTACATCTGCAGAACGTGAAGAACCAGTGGCATCTACATCTGCAGAACGTGAAGAACCAGTGGCATCTACATCTACAGACCATGAATAACCAATGGCATCTACATTTGCAGAACGTGAAGAACCAGTGGCATCTACATCTACAGAACGTGAAGAACCAGTGGCATCTACTTCTACAGAACGTGAAGAACCAGTGGCATCTACATCTACAGAACATTAAGAACCAGTGGTATCTACAGAACGTGAAGAACCAGTGGCATTTACATCTGCAGAACGTGAAGAACCAGTGGCATCTACATCTGCAGAACGTGAAGAACCAGTGGCATCTACATCGGCAGAACATGAAGAACCAGTGACATCTACATCTGTAGATTGTGAAAAACCAGTGGCATCTACATCTGCAGAAGGTGAAGAACCAGTGGCATCTACATCTGCCTAACGTTAAGAACCAGTGACATCTACATCTACAGAACGTGAAGAACCAGTGGCATCTACTTCTGCAGAACGTGAAGAACCAGTGGCATCTACATCTGCCTAACGTTAAGAACCAGTGGCATCTACATCTGCAGAACGTGAAGAACCAGTGGCATCTACATCTGTAGAACGTGAAGAATCAGTGGCATCTACATCTGCAGAATGCAAAGATGTAGTGGCATCTACATCTGTAGAATGTGAAGAACCAGTGGCATCTACATCTGTAGAATTTGAAGAACCAGTGGCATCTACATCTGTAGAACGTGAAGAACCAGTGACATGTACATCTGCAGAATGCAAAGATGTAGTGGCATCTACATCTGTAGAATGTGAAGAACCAGTGGCATCTACATCTGTAGAATTTGAAGAACCAGTGGCATCTACATCTACAGAACGTGAAGAACCAATGGCATCTACATCTACAGAACGTGAAGAATCAGTGGCATCTACATCTGCAGAACGTGAAGAACCAGTGGCATCTACATCTGCAGAACGTGAAGAACCAGTGACATGTACATCTGTAGAACGTGAAGAACCAGTGGCATCTACATCTGCAGAACGTGAAGAACCAGTGGCATCTATATCTGCAGAACGTGAAGAACCAGTGGCATCTACTTCTACAGAACGTGAAGAACCAGTGGCATCTACATCTGCAGAACGTAAAGAACCAGTGGCATCTACATCTGTAAAACGTGAAGAACCAGTGGCATCTACATCTGTAGAACGTGAAGAATCAGTGGCATCTACATCTGTAGAATGTAAAGAACCAGTGGCATCTACATCTGCAGAACGTGAAGAACCAGTGGCATCTACTTCTGCAGAACGTGAAGAACCAGTGGCATCTACATCTACAGAACGTGAAGAACCAGTGGTATCTACTTCTGCAGAACGTGAAGAACCAGTGGCATCTACATCTGTAGAACGCGAAGAACCAGTTGCATCTACAGAACGTGAAGAACCAATGGCATCTACATCTGTAGAACGTGAAGAACCAGTGGCATCTACATCTACAGAACGTGAAGAACCAGTGGGCATCTACATCTACAGAACGTGAAGAACCAGTGGCATCTACATCTACAGAACGTGAAGAACCAGTGACATCTACATCTGTAGAACGTGAAGAATCAGTGACATCTACATCTGCAGAACGTGAAGAACCAGTGGCATCTACAGAATGTGAAGAACCAGTGACATGTACATCTGCAGAATGCAAAGATGCAGTGGCATCTACATCTGTAGAACGTGAAGAACCAGTGGGCATCTACATCTACAGATCGTGAAGAACCAGTGACATCTACATCTGTAAAACGTGAAGAACCAGTGGCATCTACATCTGCAGATTGTGAAAAACCAGTGGCATCTACATCTGCAGAAGGTGAAGAACCAGTGGCATCTACATCTACAGAACGTGAAGAACTAGTGGCATCTACATCTGTAGAACGTGAAGAACCAGTGGGCATCTACATCTACAGAACGTGAAGAACCAGTGGCATCTACATCTGCAGAACGTGAAGAACCAGTGACATGTACATCTGTAGAACGTGAAGAACCAGTGGCATCTACATCTGCAGAACGTGAAGAACCAGTGGCATCTATATCTGCAGAACGTGAAGAACCAGTGGCATCTACTTCTACAGAACGTGAAGAACCAGTGGCATCTACATCTGCAGAACGTAAAGAACCAGTGGCATCTACATCTGTAAAACGTGAAGAACCAGTGGCATCTACATCTGTAGAACGTGAAGAATCAGTGGCATCTACATCTGTAGAATGTAAAGAACCAGTGGCATCTACATCTGCAGAACGTGAAGAACCAGTGGCATCTACTTCTGCAGAACGTGAAGAACCAGTGGCATCTACATCTACAGAACGTGAAGAACCAGTGGCATCTACTTCTGCAGAACGTGAAGAACCAGTGGCATCTACATCTGTAGAACGCGAAGAACCAGTTGCATCTACAGAACGTGAAGAACCAATGGCATCTACATCTGTAGAACGTGAAGAACCAGTGGCATCTACATCTACAGAACGTGAAGAACCAGTGGGCATCTACATCTACAGAACGTGAAGAACCAGTGGCATCTACATCTACAGAACGTGAAGAACCAGTGACATCTACATCTGTAGAACGTGAAGAATCAGTGACATCTACATCTGCAGAACGTGAAGAACCAGTGGCATCTACAGAATGTGAAGAATCAGTGACATGTACATCTGCAGAATGCAAAGATGCAGTGGCATCTACATCTGTAGAACGTGAAGAACCAGTGGGCATCTACATCTACAGATCGTGAAGAACCAGTGACATCTACATCTGTAAAACGTGAAGAACCAGTGGCATCTACATCTGCAGAAGGTGAAGAACCAGTGGCATCTACATCTACAGAACGTGAAGAACTAGTGGCATCTACATCTGTAGAACGTGAAGAACCAGTGGGCATCTACATCTACAGAACGTGAAGAACCAGTGACATCTACATCTACAGAACGTGAAGAATCAGTGACATCTACATCTACAGAACGTGAAGAACCAGTGGGCATCTACATCTACAGAACGTGAAGAACCAGTGGGCATCTACATCTACAGAACGTGAAGAACCAGTGACATCTACATCTACAGAACGTGAAGAATCAGTGACATCTACATCTGCAGAACGTGAAGAACCAGTGACATCTACATCTACAGAACGTGAAGAACCAGTGACATCTACATCTGCAGAACGTGAAGAACCAGTGGCATCTACATCTACAGAACGTGAAGAACCAGTTGCATCTACATCTACAGAACGTGAAGAACCAGCGGCATCTACATCTACAGAACGTGAAGAACCAGTGGCATCTACATCTACAGAACGTGAAGAACCAGTGGCATCTACATCTACAGAACGTGAAGAACCAGTGGCATCTACATCTACAGAACGTGAAGAGCCAGTGACATCTACGTCTGCAGAATGTGAAGAACCAGTGAAATCTACATCTGTAGAACGTGAAGAACCAGTGGTATCTACTTCTGCAGAACGTGAAGAACCAGTGGCATCTACATCTGCAGAACGTGAAGAACCAGTGGCATCTACAGAACGTAAAGAATCAGTGGCATCTACATCTGCAGAACGTGAAGAACCAGTGGCATCTACATCTGCAGAACGTGAAGAACCAGTGGCATGTAAATCTGCAGAAGGTGAAGAACCAGTGGCATCTACATCTGCAGAACGTGAAGAACCAGTGGCATCTACATCTGTAGAACGTGAAGAACCAGTAGCATCTACATCTGCAGAACGTGAAGAACCAGTGGCATCTACATCTGTAGAACGTGAAGAACCAGTGGCATCTACATCTACAGAACGTGAAGAACCAGTGGCATCTACATCTACAGAACGTTAAGAACCAGTGGCATCTACATCTGCAGAACGTGAAGAACCAGTGGCATCTACATCTGTAGAATGTGAAGAACCAGTGGCATCTACATCTGCAGAACGTGAAGAACCAGTGGCATCTACATCTGCAGAACGTGAAGAACCAGTGGCATCTACATCTGCAGAACGTGAAGAACCAGTGACATGTACATCTGCACAACGTGAAGAACCAGTGGCATCTACATCTGCAGAACGTGAAGAACCAGTGACATGTACATCTGCACAACGTGAAGAACCAGTGGCATCTACTTCTGCAGAACGTGAAGAACCAGTGACATCTACATCTGCAGAACGTGAAGAACCAGTGGCATCTACATCTGTAGAATGTGAAGAACCAGTGACATCTACATCTGTAGAATGTGAAGAACCAGTGACATCTACATCTGCAGAACGTGAAGAACCAGTGGCATCTACATCTACAGAACGTGAAGAACCAGTGGCATCTACATCTGCAGAACGTGAAGAACCAGTGACATGTACATCTGCACAACGTGAAGAACCAGTGACATCTACATCTACAGAACGTGAAGATGCAGTGGCATCTACATCGACAGAATGTGAAGAACCAGTGGCATCTACATCTGCAGAACGTGAAGAACCAGTGGCATGTAAATCTGCAGAAGGTGAAGAACCAGTGACATCTACATCTGCAGAACGTGAAGAACCAGTGGCATCTACATCTGTAGAATGTGAAGAACCAGTGGCATCTACATCTGCAGAACGTGAAGAACCAGTGGCATCTACATCTGCAGGACGTGAAGAACCAGTGGCATCTACATCTGCAGAACGTGAAGAACCAGTGGCATCTACATCTACAGAACGTGAAGAACCAGTGACATCTACATCTGTAGAATGTGAAGAACCAGTGGCATCTACATCTGCAGAACGTGAAGAACCAGTGGCATCTACATCTGTAGAATGTGAAGAACCAGTGGCATCTACATCTGTAGAACGTGAAAAACCAATGGCATCTACAACTGTAGAACGTGAAGAACCAGTGGCATCTACATCTGCAGAACGTGAAGAACCAGTGGTATCTACTTCTGCAGAATGTGAAGAACCAGTGGCATCTACATCTACAGAACGTGAAGAACCAGTGGCATCTACATCTACAGAACGTGAAGAACCAGTGGCATCTACATCTGCAGAATGTGAAGAACCAGTGGCATCTACATCTGCAGAACATGAAGAACCAGTGGCATCTATATCTGCAGAACGGTAAGAACCAGTGGCATCTACATCTGTAGAACGTGAAGAACCAGTGGCATCTACATCTACAGAATGTGAAGAACCAGTGGCATCTACATCTGTAGAACGTGAAGAACCAGTGGCATCTACATCTACAGAACGTGAAGAACCAGTGGCATCTACATCTACAGAACGTGAAGAACCAGTGGCATCTACATCTGTAGAACGTGAAGAACCAGTGACGTCTACATCTACAGAACGTGAAGAACCAGTGACATCTACATCTGCAGAACGTGAAGAACCAGTGACGTCTACATCTACAGAACGTGAAGAACCAGTGGCATCTACATCTACAGAACATGAAGAACCAGTGGCATCTACATCTGTAGAACGTGAAGAACCAGTGGCATCTACATCTGTAGAATGTGAAGAACCAGTGGCATCTACATCTGTAGAACGTGAAGAACCAGTGGCATCTACATCTGCAGAACGTGAAGAACCAGTGGCATCTACATCTACAGAACGTGAAGAACCAGTGGCAACTACATCTACAGAACGTGAAGAACCAGTGGCATCTACAGAACGTGAAGAACCAGTGGCATCTACATTTGCAAAACGTTAAGAACCAGTGGCATCTACATCTGCAGAACGTGAAGAACCAGTGGCATCTACATCTGTAGAACGTGAAGAACCAGTGGCATCTACATCTGCAGAACGTGAAGAACCAGTGGCATCTACATTTGCAAAACGTTAAGAACCAGTGGCATCTACATCTGCAGAACGTGAAGAACCAGTGGCATCTACATCTGTAGAATGTGAAGAACCAGTGGCATCTACATCTGCAGAACGTGAAGAACCAGTGGCATCTACATCTGTAGAATGTGAAGAACCAGTGGCATCTACATCTGCAGAACGTGAAGAACCAGTGGCATCTACATCTGTAGAATGTGAAGAACCAGTGGCATCTACATCTGCAGAACGTGAAGAACCAGTGGCATCTACATCTGCAGAACGTGAAGAACCAGTGGCATCTACATCTGCAGAACGTGAAGAACCAGTGACATGTACATTTGCACAACGTGAAGAACCAGTGGCATCTACATCTGCAGAACGTGAAGAACCAGTGGCATCTACATCTACAGAACGTGAAGAACCAGTGGCATGTAAATCTGCAGAACGTGAAAAACCAGTGGCATCTACATCTTTAGAATGTGAAGAACCAGTGGCATCTACATCTGCAGAACGTGAAGAACCAGTGACATCTACATCTGCAGAACGTGAAGAACCAGTGGCATCTACATCTGCAGAACGTGAAGAACCAGTGGCATCTACATCTACAGAATGTGAAGAACCAGTGGCATCTACATCTGTAGAACGTGAAGAACCAGTGACATCTACATCTGTAGAACGTGAAGAACCAGTGGCATCTACATCTGTAGAACGTGAAGAACCAGTGGCATCTACATCTGTAGAACGTGAAGAACCAGTGGCATCTACATCTGTAGAATGTGAAGAACCAGTGGCATCTACATCTGCAGAACGTGAAGAACCAGTGACATCTACATCTGCAGAACGTGAAGAACCAGTGGCATCTACAGAATGTGAAGAACCAGTGACATGTACATCTGCAGAATGCAAAGATGCAGTGGCATCTACATCTACAGAACGTGAAGAACCAGTGACATCTACATCTACAGAACGTGAAGAACCAGTGGCTTCTACATCTGCAGAACGTGATGAACCAGTGGCATCTACATCTGTAGAACGTGAAGAACCAGTGGCATCTACATCTGTAGAATGTGAAGAACCAGTGGCATCTACATCTGCAGAACGTGAAGAACCAGTGGCATCTACATCTGCAGAACGTGAAGAACCAGTGGCATCTACATCTACAGAACGTGAAGAACCAGTGGCATCTACATCTACAGAACGTGAAGAACCAATGGCATCTACATCTACAGAACGTGAAGAACCAGTGACATCTACATCTGCAGAACGTGAAGAACCAGTGGCATCTACATCTACAGAACGTGGAGAACCAGTGGCATCTACATCTGTAGAACGTGAAGAACCAGTGGCATCTACAGAGCATGAAGATCCAGTGACATCTACATCTGCAGAACGTGAAGAACCAGTGACATCTACATCTGCAGAACGTGAAGAACCAGTGGCATCTACATCTGCAGAACGTGGAGAACCAGTGGCATCTACATCTGTAGAACGTGAAGAACCAGTGGCATCTACAGCTGTAGAATGTGAAGAACCAGTGGTAT
Source organism: Petromyzon marinus (assembly GCF_048934315.1). NCBI lineage: Eukaryota > Metazoa > Chordata > Hyperoartia > Petromyzontiformes > Petromyzontidae > Petromyzon > Petromyzon marinus. The sequence goes on from NW_027423489.1 coordinate 55,528, forward strand.
CTACATCTGCAGAACGTGAAGAACCATTGGCATCTACATCTACAGAACGTGAAGAGTCTATGGGTGTCTGTGTGAGTCTATGGGTCTCTGTGTGAGTCTATGGGTTTCTGTGTGAGTCTATAGATCTCTGTGTGAGTAGTCTATGGGTGTCTATGTGAGCAGTCTATGGGTCTCTGTGTGAGTAGTCTGTGGGTCTCTGTCTGAGTAGTCTATGGGTCTCTGTGTGAGTAGTCTATGGGTCTCTGTCTGAGTAGTCTATGGGTCTCTGTGGGAGTAGTCTGTGGGTCTCTGTGGGAGGAGTCTATGGGTCTCTGTGGGAGGAGTCTATGGGTCTCTGAGGGAGGAGTCTATGGGTCTCTGTGTGAGTCTATGGGTTTCTGTGTGAGTCTATGGGTCTCTATGTGAGTAGTCTATGGATCTCTGTGTGAGTCTATGGGTTCCTGTGTGAGTCTATGGGTGTCTATGTGAGTAGTCTATGGGTGTCTATGTGAGCAGTCTATGGGTCTCTGTGTGAGTAGTCTGTGGGTCTCTGTGGGAGGAGTCTATGGGTCTCTATGTGAGTAGTCTATGGGTCTCTGCGTGAATAGTCTAAGGGTCTTTGTGTGAGTAGTCTGTGGGTCTCTGTGGGAGGAGTCTATGGGTCTCTGTGGGAGGAGTCTATGGGTCTCTGTGGGAGGAGTCTGTGGGTCTCTGTGTGAGTAGTCTATTGAGTCTCTGTGGGATGAGTCTATGGGTCTCTGTGGGAGGAGTCTTAGGGCTCTGTGGGAGGAGTCTATGGGTCTCTGTGTGAGTAGTCTATGGGTCTCTGTGGGAGGAGTCTATGGGTCTCTGTGTGAGTAGTCTATGGGTCTCTGTGGGAGGAGTCTATGGGTCTCTGTGGGAGGAGTCTATGGGTCTCTGTGTGAGTAGTCTATGGGTCTCTGTGGGAGGAGTCTATGGGTCTCTGTGGGAGTAGTCTATGGGTCTCTGTGGGAGGAGTCTATGGGTCTCTGTGGGAGGAGTCTATGGGTCTCTGTGTGAGTAGTCTATGGGTCTCTGTGGGAGGAGTCTATGGGTCTCTGTGGGAGGAGTCTATGGGTCTCTGTGTGAGTAGTCTATGGGTCTCTGTGGGAGGAGTCTATGGGTCTCTGTGGGAGTAGTCTATGGGTCTCTGTGGGAGGAGTCTATGGGTCTCTGTGGGAGGAGTCTATGGGTCACTGTGGGAGGAGTCTATGGGTCTCTGTGGGAGGAGTCTATGGGTCTTTGTGGGAGGAGTCTTAGGGTCTCTGTGGGAGGAGTCTATGGGTCTCTGTGGGAGGAGTCTATGGGTCTCTGTGTGAGTAGTTAGTGGGTGTTTGTGGGAGGAGTCTGTGGGTCTCTGTGGGAGGAGTCTAAGGGTCTCTGTGGGAGGAGTCTATGGGTCTCTGTGGGAGGAGTCTGTGGGTCTCTGTGGGAGGAGTCTATGGGTCTCTGTGGGAGGCGTCTATGGGTCTCTGTGTGAGTAGTCTATGGGTCTTTGTGAGCGGAGTCTGTGGTTCTATGTGGGAGGAGTCTATGGGTCTCTGTGGGAGGAGTTTGTGGGTCTTTGTGGGAGGAGTCTATGGGTCTCTGTGAGTAGTCTTAGGGCTCTGTGGGAGGAGTCTATGGGTCTCTGTGGGAGGAGTCTGTGGGTCTCTGTGGGAGGAGTCTGTGGTTCTCTGTGGGAGGAGTCTGTGGGTCTTTGTGGGAGGAGTCTATGGGTATCTGTGGGAGGAGTCTATGGGTCTCTGTGGGAGGAGTCTGTGGTTCTCTGTGGGAGGAGTCTATGGGTCTCTGTGGGAGGAGTCTGTGGGTCTCTGTGGGAGGAGTCTATTGGTCTCTGTGGGAGGAGTCTATGGGTCTTTGTGGGAAGAGTCTATGGGTCTCTGTGGGAGGAGTCTGTGGGTCTCTGTGGGAGGAATCTGTGGTTCTCTGTGGGAGGAGTCTGTGGGTCTTTGTGGGAGGAGTCTGTGGGTCTCTGTGGGAGGAATCTGTGGTTCTCTGTGGGAGGAGTCTGTGGGTCTCTGTGGGAGGAATCTGTGGTTCTCTGTGGGAGGAGTCTATGGGTCTTTGTGGGAGGAGTCTATGGGTCTCTGTGAGTAGTCTTAGGGCTCTGTGGGAGGAGTCTATGGGTCTCTGTGGGAGGAGTCTATGGGTTTTTGTGGGAGGAGTCTTAGGGCTCTGTGGGAGGAGTCTATGGGTCTCTGTGTGAGTAGTCTATGGGTCTCTGTGGGAGGAGTCTATGGGTCTCTGTGGGAGGAGTCTATGGGTCTCTGTGTGAGTAGTCTGTGGGTCTCTGTGGGAGGAGTCTATGGGTCTCTGTGGGAGGAGTCTATGGGTCTCTGTGTGAGTAGTCTATGGGTCTCTGTGGGAGGAGTCTGTGGGTCTCTGTGGGAGGAGTCTATGGGTCTCTGTGGGAGGAGTCTGTGGGTCTCTGTGGGAGGAGTCTATGGGTCTCTGTGGGAGGAGTCTATGGGTCTCTGTGGGAAGAGTCTGTGGGTCTCTGTGGGAGGAATCTGTGGTTCTCTGTGGGAGGAGTCTGTGGGTCTTTGTGGGAGGAGTCTATGGGTCTCTGTGGGAGGAGTCTATGGGTCTCTGTGGGAGGAGTCTGTGGGTCTTTGTGGGAGGAGTCTGTGGGTCTTTGTGGGAGGAGTCTATGGGTCTCTGTGGAAGGAGTCCAAGGGTCTCTGTGGGAGGAGTCTATGGGTCTTTGTAGGAGGAGTCTATGGGTCTCTGTGGGAGGAGTCTATGGGTCTCTGTGGGAGGAGTCTATGGGTCTTTGTGGGAGGAGTCTATGGGTCTCTGTGGGAGGAGTCTATGGGTCTCTGTGGGAGGAGTCTATGGGTCTCTCTGGGAGGAGTCTATGAGTCTGTGTGAGTAGTCTATGGGTCTTTGTGGGCGGAGTCTGTGGGTCTTTGTGGGAGGAGTCTATGGGTCTCTGTGGGAGGAGTCTATGGGTCTTTGTGGGAGGAGTCTATGGGTCTCTGTGAGTAGTCTTAGGGCTCTGTGGGAGGAGTCTATGGGTCTTTGTGGGAGGAGTCTATGGGTCTTTGTGGGAGGAGTCTGTGGGTGTACGGACGCACCCACACTAGGTCGGCTCTGGAGTGAAACGTAGTAGGAGTCCAGACCTCCCCAGCACACCGCCAGGCCCACCACGCGCCTGGCCCCGCCCACCGCGCTCCCATTGGCCGCTCGCGCCTCGCCGGAGGCTCCGCCCACGACGACGGCTCCGCCCACCGCGCCATTTTCGCAGGGCCCAGCTGAAGAGTTCACCCAATGGGAGAAGGGAGTCCATGTGTTAGTTTGTGGGTGTGTGTGTCTGTATGTATGTCTGTGTCTGTATGTATGTCTGTGTGTGTATGTATGTCTATGTGTGTGTATGTATGTCTATGTGTCTGTATGTGTTAGTCTGTGGGTGTATGTGTGTGTAGTGTATGTCTATGTGTCTGTATGTATGTCTATGTGTTAGTCTGTGGGTGTATGTGTCTGTATGTATGTCTATGTGTTAGTCTGTGGGTGTATGTGTCTGTATGTATGTCTATGTGTGTGTATGTATGTCTATGTGTTAGTCTGTGGGTGTATGTGTCTGTATGTATGTCTATGTGTGTGTATGTATGTCTATGTGTTAGTCTGTGGGTGTATGTGTGTAGTGTATGTCTATGTGTCTGTATGTGTGTTTATGTGTCTGTATGTTTATGTGTCTGTATGTGTGTTTATGTGTCTGTATGTCTATGTCTCTGTATGTGTGTTTATGTGTCTGTATGTGTGCCTATGTGTTAGTCTGTGGGTGTATGTGTGTGTAGTGTATGTCCATGTGTATGTATGTATGTCTATGTGTCTGTATGTATGTCTATGTGTTAGTCTGTGGGTGTATGTGTGTGTAGTGTATGTCTATGTGTCTGTATGTATGTCTATGTGTCTGTATGTCTATGTGTCTGTATGTGTGTTTATGTGTCTGTATGTATGTCTATGTGTTAGTCTGTGGGTGTATGTGTCTGTATGTATGTCTATGTGTCTGTATGTCTATGTGTCTATATGTATGTCTATGTGTCTGTATGTGTGTCTATGTGTCTGTGTGTGTGTCTATGTGTCTGTATGTATGTCTATGTGTCTGTATGTATGTCTATGTGTTAGTCTGTGGGTGTATGTGTCTGTATGCGTGTCTATGTGTCTGTATGTGTGTCTATGTGTCTGTATGTGTGTCTATGTGTCTGTATGTATGTCTATGTGTCTGTATGTGTCTATGTGTCTGTATGTGTGTCTATGTGTCTGTATGTATGTCTATGTGTCTGTATGTGTGTCTATGGGTCTCCGTGTGAGTAGTCTATGGGTCTCTGTGTGATGAGTCTATGGGTCTCTGTGTGAGTAGTCTGTGGGTATAGTGTAGTGTATAGTGTAGTGTATAGTGTAGTATAGTGTATAATGTAGTGTATAGTGTAGTGTATAGTGTAGTGTATAGTGTAGTGCATAGTGTAGTGCATAGTATAGTGTAGTGCATAGTATAGTGTAGTGTGTAGTGTATAGTGTAGTGTATAGTGTAGTGTATAGTGTAGTGTAGTGTATAGTGTATAGTCGTGTATAGTATAGTGTATAGTGTAGTGTATAGTGTAGTGTATAGTGTAGCATATAGTGTAGTGTATAGTGTAGTGTATAGTGTAGTGTAGTGTGTATAGTGTAGTGTATAGTGTAGTGTATAATGTAGTGTATAGTAGTGTATAGTGTAGTGTATAGTGTAGTGTATAGTGTATAGTGTAGTGTAGCGTCTCACCCCTATAGAACCTCCCCCCGATGAGCTTTGCCCCTCCCCCTCCTCCCCCTCCTCCCCCTCCCCCCCCTCCCCCCCCACCCCCTCCCCCCCCTCCGTGGCCCTCCCAGGCGAGTGCGATGGAGTAGCGTGGCTGAGCCTCCCACTCCTTGAGGAAAGTGGCGAACAGCTCAGAGTCACTCGCCACATCCACAATGCAGAAGCTTTCCCGCTCGGCCGCCACGAGAACTCCCTCGCCTCTCACGTCGCCACCGCCTCCACCGCCTCCTCCTCCACCGCCTCCTCCTCCACCGCCTCCTCCTCCACCGCCTCCTACTACACCTCCTACTCCTCCTCCTACTCCTCCTCCTACTCCACCTCCTACTACACCTCCTCCTACTCCACCTCCTCCTCCTACTCCACCTACTACTCCACCTCCTACTCCTCCTCCTACTCTTACTCCTCCACCTCCTCCTTCTCCTACTCCACCTCCTCCACCTCCACCTACTCCTCCACCACCTCCACCTCCTCCTACTCTTCCTCCTCCTCCTTCTCCTACTCCACCTTCTACTCCACCACCTCCTCCACCACCTCCTCCACCTCCTACTCCACCTCCTACTCCTCCTCCTCCTCCACCACCTCCTACTACACCTCCTACTCCTCCACCTCCTCCTACTCCACCTCCTACTCCTCCACCTCCTCCTACTCCTCCTACTCTTCCTCCTCCACCTCCTCCTCCTCCTACTCCACCTCCTACTCCTCCACCTCCTACTCCACCTCCTACTCCTCCTCCTACTCCACCTCCTCCTCCACCTCCTACTCCACCTCCTCCTCCACCTCCTACTCCACCTCCTACTACACCTCCTACTCCTCCTCCTACTCCTCCTCCTACTCCTCCTACTCTTACTCCTCCTCCTCCTCCACCTCCTACTCCACCTCCTACTCCTCCTCCTACTCCACCTCCTACTCCACTTCCTACTCCACCTCCTACTCCACCTCCTACTCCACCTCCTCCACCTCCTACTCCTCCTCCTACTCCTCCTCCTACTCCTACTCCTCCACCTCCTCCTACTCCACCTACTCCTCCACCTCCTCCTTCTCCTACTCCACCTCCTACTCCACCTCCTCTTCCACCTCCTCTTCCACCTCCTCCACCTCCTCCTACTCCTACTCCTCCTCCTACTCTTACTCCTCCTACTCCTACTCCACCTCCTCCTACTCTTACTCCTCCACCTCCTCCTACTCCACCTCCTCCACCTCCTACTCCTCCTACTCTTACTCCTCCTACTCCTCCTCCTACTCCACCTCCTCCTCCTACTCCACCTCCTCCTACTCCTACTCCTCCTCCTACTCCTCCTACTCCTACTCCACCTCCTCCTCCTACTCTTACTCCTCCACCTCCTCCTACTCCACCTCCTCCACCTCCTACTCCTCCTCCTCCACCTCCTCTTCCACCTCCTCCACCTCCTCCTACTCCTACTCCTCCTCCTACTCTTACTCCTCCTACTCCTACTCCACCTCCTCCACCTCCTCCTTCACCTCCACCTCCTCCTCCTCCACCTCCTCCTACTCCTACTCCACCTCCTACTCCTCCACCTCTTCCTTCTCCTCCTCCTCCTCCACCTCCTCCTCCTCCTCCTCCCTGCTCTTCTTGGCCACCGACTCGCGACGGTGACCATCGCCACGCCGGGTCGGCAGTCGCGCCCCAACTTGGGCCCGGTGCCGCCCCCGGCGCCCTGCCCTCGCCTAGATTACCGCCGTCCTTCGCAGCCGAACGGATTTCCTTCCTGCCGCCCGCGGCAGCGTCCCTCCGGCCCGGTGCCGCCCCCGGCGCCCTGCCCTCGCCTAGCCCCCGCTCGGCGGAACCGGGCGGCCGGCCGCAGCTCCGTCTCCGCCGTTTGGCGCGGGATGGGGAGTCGCTTTTGGGCTCCGGGCCGCCGCTGCCGCCGCCGCTGCCGTTTGGCGACACGACGTCTTCCCTCCTGGCGAGGGTGGCAGCGGCAGGCCGCTCCTCGTCAGCGCTCCCTCTGCCGCCCCGAGCGGGAAGGCCCCTCGGGGACTTGGGAGTCCGCGCGGGGCCCGGTGGGGACGGCGTCCCCGGGATGACCCCCGAGTCCGGGGGATCAAAATCGCCTCCGGCGCCACCGCCGCCACCACCACCACCACCACCACCACCGCCGCCACCACCACCACCACCACCACCGATGCATTCACCACCACGACCGCCGTCGCCACCGCCCGGCACGTTCCGCGCGAGCTGCGTGGACGGCCGCAGCCGCCGCCGCCGCCTGGCGCCATCGCCGCCGCGGTTCTTGATCGGCGACACCGCCCATGCCACGCTGGCGCGGCATTCGCCGGGAGGCTCGGCGGGAGGCTCGCCGGGAGGCTCGCCGGGAGGCTCGCCGGGAGGCTCGCCGGGAGGCTCGGCGGGAGGCTCGCCGGGAGGCTCGCCGGGAGGCTCGCCGGGAGGCTCGGCGGGAGGCTCGCCGGGAGGCTCGGCGGGAGGCTCGCCGGGAGGCTCGCCGGGAGGCTCGCCGGGAGGCTCGCCGGGAGGCTCGGCGGGAGGCTCGCCGGGAGGCGTGCGATGGAGGGGGGCCGGCGGCCGCTCTCGTTCCCGCCCGTCCACGCTGAAGGTCTCGCCGAGGTCCCAGTCCACGGGGCCCAAGACGCGGTGATCCCCTCCCTCCGCTATCGTGGCGGAGAGGTGGCAAGCGTCCAAGCCATCGATGGTGTCAAACAAATCCTCCTCCTCCTCCTCCTCCTCTGCCTTCTGCTCCTCCTCCTCCTCCGCTGTTTTCTCTCCCTTCACCCTCTGCTCCTTCTCAGCTTCCTCCACCGCTACCGTGACGGACGTCCGGCAAGCGTCCAAGTCAAGGAGGGTGCCAAACAAATCCTCCTCCTCCTCCTCCTCCTCCGCTGTCTCCTCCTCCTCCTCCGCCTCCACTATCTCTGCGGAGAGGTCGCAAGCATCCAAGCCATCGATGGTGTCAAACAAATCCTCCTCCTGCTGCTCCGCTATCTTCTCATCCTCCTCCTCCTCTGCCTTCTGCTCCTCCTCCTCCACTATCTTGACGGAGAGGTCGCAAGCATCCAAGCCATCGATGGTGTCAAACAAATCCTCCGCTGTCTCCTCCTCCTCTGCCTTCTGCTCCTCCTCTGCTGTCTCCTCCTCCTCCTCCGCCTCCTCCGCTATCTCCTCCTCTTCCTCCTCCTCCTCCTCCGCTATCTTGGCGGAGAGGTCGCAAGCGTCCAAGTCAAGGAGGGTGCCAAACAAATCCTCCTCCTCCTCCTCCTGCTGCTCTGCTATCTTCTCATCCTTCTGCTCCTCCTCCTCCTCCGCCTTCTGCTCCTCCTCCTTCTCCGCTATCTTTACAGAGAGGTCGCAAGCATCCAAGCCATCGATGGTGTCAAACAAATCCTCCTCCTCCTCCTCCTCCGCTATCTTCTCATCCTCCTCTTCCTCCGCTGTCTCCTCCGCCTCCTCCGCTATCTTGGCGGAGAGGTCGCAAGCGTCCAAGTCAAGGAAGGTGTCGAACAAATCCTCCTCCTCCTCCTCCGCCTCCTCCTCCGCTGTCTTCCCTTCCTGCTCGACCTTCTCCTCCTTCCCCGCTGTATTCTCAGCTTCCTCCCCCTGCTGCTGCTGCTCCTGCTGCTGCTCCTGCCGCTGCTGCTCCTGCTGCTCCGCTATCTTGGCGGAGAGGTCGCAGGCGTCCAAGCCATCGATGGTGTCAAACAAATCATCGCCTTCCTCCGCTGATATCTGCTCCTCCACTGCTACTTTGACGGAGGGCTGGCTAGCATCCAAATCCATGAGGGTGTCGAAGATTTGATCCTCCTCCTCCACCTCCTCCTCCTCCTCCTCCACGTCCTCCTCCTCGTCGAAATCCACGAGGGTGTCGAAGATGTCCTCCCCACTCAAGTCAACACTCGCATGGCCAGCGTCACCGTAGCCGCCGACGTCATCATCAAAGGCGACGACATCATCACAGGCGACGACATCATCACAGGCAACGACGTCGTCATCACAGGCGACGACGTCATCACAGGCGATGACGTCATCACAGTCGTCGACGACGTCATCATCACGGCGGACGACGTCATCATCACGGCGTCCGCTTTTCCCGCTCGTCTCTCCGGTCTTCCCGTGAAGAATAAGAAGAACCCTTTGGGAATTCTCGTGAAGATTCTCTTCCCTCTCCCCGTTACCTCGTTCACTTGTCCCAAGGATATCCGCTTGGGTCTTCCCGTGAGGAGGAACGCCCCTTCGGGAATTCCCGTGAGGGATATCGTCCATCTCCCCACGTGGTTCTTCAATCGTCCCACGGATATCCGCTTGGGTCTTCCCGTGAGGAACTCCCCTTCGGGAATTCCCGTGAGGAATCTGTTCCCTCTCCCCGCCCGGTTCTTCACTCGTCCCACGGATATCCCCTTGGTTCTTCCCGTGAGGAAGAACCCTTCGGGAATTCCTGTGAGGAAGAACCCTTCGGGAATTCCCGTGAAGAATCTGTTCCCTCTCCCCACGTGGTTCTTCACTCGTCCCACGGATATCCGCTTGGGTCTTCCCGTGAGGAGGAACGCCCCTTCGGGAATTCCCGTGAGGAATATCGTCCATCTCCCCACGTGGTTCTTCAATCGTCCCACAGATATCCGCTTGGGTCTTCCCGTGAGGAACTCGTCTTCGGGAATTCCTGTGAGGAAGAACCCTTCGGGAATTCCCGTGAGGAATCTGTTCCCTCTCCCCGCCCGGTTCTTCACTCATCCCACGGATATCCCCTTGGTTCTTCCCGTGAGGAACTCCCCTTCGGGAATTCCCGTGAGGGATATCGTCCATCTCCCCACCCGGTTCTTCACTCGTCCCACGGATATCCGCTTGGGTCTTCCCCTGAGGAGGAACTCCCCTTCGGGAATTCCCGTGAGGAATCTGTTCCCTCTCCCCACGTGGTTCTTCACTCATCCCACGGATATCCCCTTGGGTCTTCCCGTGAGGAGGAACGCCCCTTCGGGAATTCCCGTGAGGGATATTGTCCCTCTCCCCACGTGGTTCTTCACTCGTCCCACAGACATCCGCTTGGGTCTTCCCGTGAGGAACGCCCCTTCGGGAATTCCCGTGAGGGATATCGTCCATCTCCCCACCCGGTTCTTCACTCGTCCCACAGATATCCGCTTGGGTCTTCCCGTGAGGAACTCCCCTTCGGGAATTCCCGTGAGGAATCTGTTCCCTCTCCCCGCCCGGTTCTTCACTCGTCCCACGGATATCCCCTTGGTTCTTCCCGTGAGGAGGAACTCCCCTTCGGGAATTCCTATGAGGAGGAACTCCCCTTCGGGAATTCCCGTGAGGGATATCGTCCCTCTCCCCGTTGGCCCCTTCAGCTTCCCCACCCGTGCCGCCGGCCCTGCCGTGGAGAAACCTGCTGCTGGAATTCCTCTCCGCAACCCGTCCCCCCTCCCCGCCCGGTCCCCCGCTCGCCCCCCGGGGGGCCGCCCCGCCGAGCGGCCTCCGGCCCTTGCGAGGGGCCGGCCCCCCGCGGTCGCCGGGGGGCCGGCCAGGGCCCCCCGGCGCCCTCCTCTTGACGCCGCCGTTCCCCGCGGGGGTCCCCGAGCCGAGCCCACGCCTCCACGGGGGGCGGAGACGCCCGACGTCAAAGACCGCCTCCTCCTCCTCCTCCTCCGCCGCCTCCACCTGCTCCGCCACCACCTGCTCCACCTGCTCTGCCTCCACCTCCTCCTCCTCCTCCTCCGCCTCCACCTCCTCTGCCTCCGCCTCCTCCACCTGCTCCGCCTGCTCCGCCTCCTCCTCCTGCTCCTCCGCCTCCTCCACCTGCTCCACCTCATCCACCCCCTCCACCACCTGCTCCACCTCCTTCACCCGCATCATCTTCTTCTCATTCTCCTCCTCCTCCTCCACCTCCACCTGCTCCGCCTCCTCCACCTGCTCCTCCTCCTCCACCTGCTCTGCCTCCACCTGCTCCACCTCATCCACCACCTGCTCCACCTCCTTCACCCGCATCGTCTTCTTCTTATTCTCCACCCCCTCCACCACCTGCTCCACCTCATCCACCACCTCCTCCACCTCCTTCACCCGCATCTTCTTATTCTCCTCCTCCTCCTCCCGATCGATTGAGTCTCCCCCGCCGAGTGCCCGACTCCTCCGCCGGACTTCGAGGCGACGATGACGCAGAGGAGGAGCTGGTGGAGGAGGTGGAGGAGGAGGTGGAGGAGGAGGTGGTGGAGGTGGAGGTGGAGCTGGTGGAGGTGGTTCCCAGTCGATCAGCCGGTCCACCTGGGTGTCCGGTATGAGGCTGACGTCAAACCAATCCCTCACTGCCTCCCCTCCAGGCCGACGGTCGTGCAGCTGCGGTGACGGTGACGGTGATGGTGACGGTGATGGTGAAGGTGAAGGTGACGGTGAAGGTGACGGTGAAGGTGACGGTGACGGTGACGGTGAAGGTGAAGGTGACGGTGACGGTGAAGGTGACGGTGACGGTGACGGTGATGGTGATGGTGATGATGGTAGTGCTGCTGCTGATGTTGATGCTGATGATGTCCTTGCTGATGATGCTGCTGCTGCTGATGTTGTTGATGCTGATGATGTCCTTGCTGATGATGCTGCTGCTGCTGTTGTTGATGCTGACGATGTCCTTGCTGATGATGCTGCTGCTGCTGATGTTGATGCTGACGATGTCCTTGCTGATGATGCTGCTGCTGCTGATGTTGATGCTGACGATGTCCTTGCTGATGATGCTGCTGCTGCTGATGTTGATGCTGATGATGTCCTTGCTGATGATGCTGCTGCTGCTGCTG
>NW_027423491.1:0-45000 GCF_048934315.1 Petromyzon marinus
CACCACCCACCTCACTCACCCACTCACATCACACCCACCCACTCCCACCCACTCACTCACCCACCCACTCACTCACCCACCCACTCACCCACCCACCCACTCACTCAGTCACTGAGTCACTCACCCACTCACTCACCCACCCACTCACGCACTCACCCACCCACTCACTCACCCCACCCCACCCACTCACTCACCCACTCACTCACCCACCCACCCACTCACCCACCCACCCACTCACTCACCCACTCACTCACCCACCCACCCACCCACTCACTCCACCCACCCACTACTCACCCACCCACTCACCCACTCACCCACCTCACTCCACTCACCCACTCACCCACCCACCCACTCACCCCACTCACTCACCCACCCACTCACCCACTCACCCACCCACTCACTCACTCACTCACTCACCCACTCACCCACTCACTCACTCACTCACCCACTCACCCACTCACCCACTCACTCACTCACCCACCCACTAACTCACCCACCCACTCACCCACCCACCCACTCACTCACCCACCCACTCACCCACCCACCCACTCACTCAGTCACTGAGTCACTCACCCACTCACTCACCCACCCACTCACGCACTCACCCACCCACTCACTCACCCACCCACCCACTCACTCACCCACTCACTCACCCACCCACTCACCCACCCACCCACTCACTCACCCACTCACTCACCACCCACTCACCCACTCACTCACCCACCCACTAACTCACCCACCCACTCACCCACTCACCCACTCACTCACTCACCCACTCACCCACCCACCCACTCACTCACCCACTCACTCACCCACCCACTCACCCACTCACCCACTCACCCACTCACTCACTCACTCACCCACTCACCCACCCACTCACTCACTCACCCACTCACCCACTCACCCACTCACTCACTCACCCACCCACTAACTCACCCACCCACTCACCCACCCACCCACTCACTCACCCACCCACTCACCCACCCACCCACTCACTCAGTCACTGAGTCACTCACCCACTCACTCACCCACCCACTCACGCACTCACCCACCCACTCACTCACCCACCCACCCACTCACTCACCCACTCACTCACCCACCCACTCACCCACCCACCCACTCACCCACCCACCCACTCACTCACCCACTCACTCACCCACCCACTCACCCACTCACTCACCCACCCACTAACTCACCCACCCACTCACCCACTCACCCACTCACTCACTCACCCACTCACCCACCCACCCACTCACTCACCCACTCACTCACCCACCCACTCACCCACTCACCCACTCACCCACTCACTCACTCACTCACCCACTCACCCACCCACTCACTCACTCACCCACTCACCCACTCACCCACTCACTCACTCACCCACCCACTAACTCACCCACCCACTCACCCACCCACCCACTCACTCACCCACCCACTCACCCACCCACCCACTCACTCAGTCACTGAGTCACTCACCCACTCACTCACCCACCCACTCCACTCACTCACCCACTCACCCACTCACCCACTCACTCACTCACCCACCCACTAACTCACCCACCCACTCACCCACCCACCCACTCACTCACCCACCCACTCACCCACCCACCCACTCACTCAGTCACTGAGTCACTCACCCACTCACTCACCCACCCACTCACGCACTCACCCACCCACTCACTCACCCACCCACCCACTCACTCACCCACTCACTCACCCACCCACTCACCCACTCACCCACTCACCCACTCACTCACTCACTCACCCACTCACCCACCCACTCACTCACTCACCCACTCACCCACTCACCCACTCACTCACTCACCCACCCACTAACTCACCCACCCACTCACCCACCCACCCACTCACTCACCCACCCACTCACCCACCCACCCACTCACTCAGTCACTGAGTCACTCACCCACTCACTCACCCACCCACTCACGCACTCACCCACCCACTCACTCACCCACCCACCCACTCACTCACCCACTCACTCACCCACCCACTCACCCACCCACCCACTCACTCACCCACTCACTCACCCACCCACTCACCCACTCACTCACCCACCCACTAACTCACCCACCCACTCACCCACTCACCCACTCACTCACTCACCCACTCACCCACCCACCCACTCACTCACCCACTCACTCACCCACCCACTCACCCACTCACCCACTCACCCACTCACTCACTCACTCACCCACTCACCCACCCACTCACTCACTCACCCACTCACCCACTCACCCACTCACTCACTCACCCACCCACTAACTCACCCACCCACTCACCCACCCACCCACTCACTCACCCACCCACTCACCCACCCACCCACTCACTCAGTCACTGAGTCACTCACCCACTCACTCACCCACCCACTCACTCACTCACCCACTCACCCACTCACCCACTCACTCACTCACCCACCCACTAACTCACCCACCCACTCACCCACCCACCCACTCACTCACCCACCCACTCACCCACCCACCCACTCACTCAGTCACTGAGTCACTCACCCACTCACTCACCCACCCACTCACGCACTCACCCACCCACTCACTCACCCACCCACCCACTCACTCCACCCACTCACTCACCCACCCACTCACCCACCCACCCACTCACTCACCCACTCACTCACCCACCCACTCACCCACTCACTCACCCACCCACTAACTCACCCACCCACTCACCCACTCACCCACTCACCCACTCACTCACTCACCCACCCACCCACTCACCCACTCACCCACTCACCCACTCACTCACTCACCCACTCACCCACTCACTCACGCACTCACTCACCCACCCACACACTCACTCACTCACTCACCCACTCATCCACTCACCCACCCACTCACTCACCCACCCACCCACTCACTCACCCACCCACTCACCCACCCACCCACTCACCCACCCACTCACCCACCCACTCACTCCCCACTCACCCACCCACTCATTCACCCACTCACTCACTCACTCACCCACTCACTCACTCACCCACTCACTCACTCACCCACTTACTCACCCACTCACCCACCCACTCACCCACCCACCCACTCACCCACCCACTCACCCCACCCACTCACTCACCCACTCACCCACCCACTCATCACCCACTCACTCACTCACTCACCACCCACTCACTCACTCACCCACTCACTCACTCACCCACTTACTCACCCACTCACTCACCCACTCACCCACCCACCCACTCACCCACCCACTCACCCACCCACTCACCCACCCACCCACTCACCCACTCACCCACCCACCCACTCATTCACCCACTCACTCACTCACTCACCCACTCACTCACTCACCCACTCACTCACTCACCCACTTACTCACCCACTCACCCACCCACTCACCCACCCACCCACTCACCCACCCACTCACCCACCCACTCACTCACCCACTCACCCACCCACTCATTCACCCACTCACTCACTCACTCACCCACTCACTCACTCACCCACTCACTCACTCACCCACTTACTCACCCACTCACTCACCCACTCACCCACCCACCCACTCACCCACCCACTCACCCACCCACTCACCCACCCACCCACTCACCCACTCACCCACCCACCCACTCATTCACCCACTCACTCACTCACTCACCCACTCACTCACTCACCCACTCACTCACTCACCCACTTACTCACCCACTCACCCACCCACTCACCCACCCACCCACTCACCCACCCACTCACCCACCCACTCACTCACCCACTCACCCACCCACTCATTCACCCACTCACTCACTCACTCACCCACTCACTCACTCACCCACTCACTTACTCACCCACTTACTCACTCACCCACTCACTCACTCACCCACCCACTCACTCACTCACCCACCCACCCACTCACCCACCCACCCACCCACTCACCCACTCACTCACTCACTCACCCACTCACTCACTCACCCACTCACTCACTCACCCACTTACTCACCCACTCACCCACCCACTCACCCACCCCACTCACCCACCCACCCACTCACTCACCCACCCACTCACTCACTCACCCACCCACCCACTCACTCACTCACTCACTCACCCACCCACTCACCCACCCACCCACTCACCCACCCACTCACGCACTCACCCACCCACTCACTCACCCACCCACCCACTCACTCACCCACTCACTCACCCACCCACTCACCCACCCACCCACCCACCCACTCACTCACTCACCCACCCACCCACCCACCACCCACCCACCCACCAATGAGGTCGCTCTGGGTTCTGTGCAGTGCCTCTGCCACGCCGTTGGAGCAGCGGCTGGCGAGTTTCTTACCCAGACCCTCCTCTACGTGTTTATGTAGCTCCTACACACACAGTCACACATAGACACAGTCACACACATAGACACACACATAGACACACACACAGACACACACACACAGAGTCTTACCCAGACCCTCCTCTACGTGTTTATGTAGCTCCTACACACAGTCACAGTCACATAGACACACACACACATAGACACAGACACACACACACAGACACACACAGTCACACACACACAGAGTCTTACCCAGACCCTCCTCTACGTGTTTATGTAGCTCCTACACACACACACAGTCACACAGTCACATAGACACACACACACACACACAGTCACACACAGTCACACACAGTGTCACACACACACAGAGTCTTACCCAGACCCTCCTCTACGTGTTTATGTAGCTCCTACACACACAGTCACACACAGTCACACACAGTCACACACACACACAGTCACACAGTCACACACAGTCACACACAGTCACACACAGTCACACACACACAGAGTCTTACCCAGACCCTCCTCTACGTGTTTATGTAGCTCCTACACACACACACAGTCACACAGTCACACACACACACAGTCACACATAGACACAGTCACACAGACACAGTCACACATAGACACACACACACAGAGTCTTACCCAGACCCTCCTCTACGTGTTTATGTAGCTCCTACACACACAGTCACACACAGTCTCACACAGTCACACACACACACAGTCACACAGTCACACACAGTCACACACAGTCACACACAGTCACACAGTCACACACACACAGACACACACACAGTCACAGAGTCACACACACACAGAGTCTTACCCAGACCCTCCTCTACGTGTTTATGTAGCTCCTACACACACACACAGTCACACACACACAGTCACACACACACACAGAGTCTTACCCAGACCCTCCTCTACGTGTTTATGTAGCTCCTACACACACAGTCACATAGACACACACAGTCACACACATAGACACAGTCACATAGACACACACACACAGTCACACACACAGACACACACACACAGAGTCTTACCCAGACCCTCCTCTACGTGTTTATGTAGCTCCTACACACACAGTCACACACACACACAGTCACACACACACACACAGTCACACACACACACAGTCACACACACACAGTCACACACACACAGTCACACACAGTCACACACACACAGACACATAGACACACACACACAGAGTCTTACCCAGACCCTCCTCTACGTGTTTATGTAGCTCCTACACACACACACAGTCACACACAGTCACACACAGTCACACACAGTCACACACAGTCACAGTCACACACACACAGAGTCTTACCCAGACCCTCCTCTACGTGTTTATGTAGCTCCTACACACACAGTCACACAGTCACACATAGACACAGTCACATAGACACAGTCACACATAGACACAGTCACACATAAACACAGTCACAGAGTCACACACACACAGTCACACACAGTCACACACAGTCACACACACACAGACACACAGTCACACAGTCACACACAGTCACACACACACAGACACACAGTCACACAGTCACACACAGTCACACACACACAGAGTCTTACCCAGACCCTCCTCTACGTGTTTATGTAGCTCCTACACACACACACACATAGACACATAGACACACACAGTCACACACAGTCACACACAGTCACACACACACAGTCACACACACAGAGTCTTACCCAGACCCTCCTCTACGTGTTTATGTAGCTCCTACACACACACACACAGTCACACACAGTCACACACACACACAGTCACATAGTCACACACACAGAGTCTTACCCAGACCCTCCTCTACGTGTTTATGTAGCTCCTACACACACGGACACACACACATAGTCACACACACACAGTCACACACAGTCACACACACACACAGTCACATAGTCACACACACAGAGTCTTACCCAGACCCTCCTCTACGTGTTTATGTAGCTCCTACACACACAGTCACACAGTCACACACACACAGTCACACAGAGTCACACACACACAGAGTCTTACCCAGACCCTCCTCTACGTGTTTATGTAGCTCCTACACACACACACAGTCACATAGACACACACACATAGACACACACACACAGTCACACACAGTCACACACACACAGTCACATAGACACAGTCACACACAGTCTCACACACAGTCACACACACAGAGTCTTACCCAGACCCTCCTCTACGTGTTTATGTAGCTCCTACACACACACACAGTCACACACAGTCACACACACACAGTCACACACAGTCACACACACACAGTCACACACAGTCACACACACACACAGTCACACAGTCACACACAGACACAGTCACATAGACACACACACACAGAGTCTTACCCAGACCCTCCTCTACGTGTTTATGTAGCTCCTACACACACACACAGTCACACACAGTCACACACACACACAGTCACACACAGTCACACACACACAGTCACACACAGTCACACACACACACAGTCACACAGTCACACACAGACACAGTCACATAGACACACACACACAGAGTCTTACCCAGACCCTCCTCTACGTGTTTATGTAGCTCCTACACACACAGTCACACAGTCACACACAGTCACATAGACACACAGAGTCACACACACACAGAGTCTTACCCAGACCCTCCTCTACGTGTTTATGTAGCTCCTACACACAGTCACACAGTCACACACACATAGACACAGTCACACATAGACACAGTCACATAGACACAGTCACACACACACACAGAGTCTTACCCAGACCCTCCTCTACGTGTTTATGTAGCTCCTACACACACACACAGTCACACACAGTCACACACACACACACAGTCACACACAGTCACACACACACACACAGTCACACACAGTCACACACACACACACAGTCACACATAGACACAGTCACATAGACACACACACAGAGTCTTACCCAGACCCTCCTCTACGTGTTTATGTAGCTCCTACACACACAGTCACACACAGTCACACACAGTCACACAGTCACACACACAGTCACACACACAGACACACACACACAGAGTCACACACAGTCACATAGACATAGACACAGTCACACAGTCACACACAGTCACACACACAGACACACACACACAGAGTCTTACCCAGACCCTCCTCTACGTGTTTATGTAGCTCCTACACACACAGTCACACACAGTCACACACACATAGACACACACACACAGACACACACAGTCACACACACAGACACACACACACAGAGTCTTACCCAGACCCTCCTCTACGTGTTTATGTAGCTCCTACACACACAGTCACACATAGACACACAGTCACACACACACACAGTCACACACAGTCACACACAGTCACACACACACAGAGTCTTACCCAGACCCTCCTCTACGTGTTTATGTAGCTCCTACACACACAGTCACACACACATACAGTCACACACACACAGAGTCTTACCCAGACCCTCCTCTACGTGTTTATGTAGCTCCTACACACACAGTCACACAGTCACACACAGTCACACACAGTCACACACACACAGACACACACACACAGAGTCTTACCCAGACCCTCCTCTACGTGTTTATGTAGCTCCTACACACACACACACATAGACACATAGACACAGTCACACAGTCACACACACAGTCACACACACACACAGTCACACATAGACACAGTCACATAGACACACACACACACAGAGTCTTACCCAGACCCTCCTCTACGTGTTTATGTAGCTCCTACACACACACACAGTCACACACAGTCACACACACACAGACACACACACACAGTCACACACAGTCACACACACACAGAGTCTTACCCAGACCCTCCTCTACGTGTTTATGTAGCTCCTACACACACACACAGTCACACACAGTCACACACACACAGACACACACACACAGTCACACACAGTCACACACACACAGAGTCTTACCCAGACCCTCCTCTACGTGTTTATGTAGCTCCTACACACACACACACACAGTCACACACAGTCACACACAGTCACACACATAGACACACACACACAGAGTCTTACCCAGACCCTCCTCTACGTGTTTATGTAGCTCCTACACACACACACACACAGTCACACACACATAGACACAGACACACACACACAGACACACACAGTCACACACACACAGAGTCTTACCCAGACCCTCCTCTACGTGTTTATGTAGCTCCTACACACACACACAGTCACACACAGTCACACACACACAGACACACACACACAGTCACACACAGTCACACACACACAGAGTCTTACCCAGACCCTCCTCTACGTGTTTATGTAGCTCCTACACACACAGTCACACACAGTCACACACACACAGACACACACACACACACAGTCACACACACAGTCACACACACACAGTCACACACACACAGAGTCTTACCCAGACCCTCCTCTACGTGTTTATGTAGCTCCTACACACACACACAGTCACACACACATAGACACAGTCACATAGACACACAGAGTCACACACACACAGAGTCTTACCCAGACCCTCCTCTACGTGTTTATGTAGCTCCTACACACACACACAGTCACACACACATAGACACAGTCACATAGACACACAGAGTCACACACACACAGAGTCTTACCCAGACCCTCCTCTACGTGTTTATGTAGCTCCTACACACACACAGTCACACACAGTCACATAGACACACACAGTCACATAGACACACACACACACAGTCACACACACACAGTCACACACACACAGTCACACACAGTCACACACAGTCACACACAGTCACACACAGTCACACACAGTCACATAGACACAGTCACACACACACACACAGACACACACACACAGTCACACACAGTCACACACACAGACACACACACACAGAGTCTTACCCAGACCCTCCTCTACGTGTTTATGTAGCTCCTACACACAGTCACACATAGACACATAGACACACACAGTCACACACATAGACACAGTCACATAGACACACAGAGTCACACACACACAGAGTCTTACCCAGACCCTCCTCTACGTGTTTATGTAGCTCCTACACACACACACAGTCACACACACACAGTCACACACAGACACACACACACAGAGTCTTACCCAGACCCTCCTCTACGTGTTTATGTAGCTCCTACACACACAGTCACACACACATAGACACAGTCACACAGTCACACACACACAGAGTCTTACCCAGACCCTCCTCTACGTGTTTATGTAGCTCCTACACACACACACAGTCACACACAGTCACACATAGACACAGTCACACACACACACAGAGTCTTACCCAGACCCTCCTCTACGTGTTTATGTAGCTCCTACACACACACAGTCACACACACATAGACACACACACAGTCACACACACAGACACACACACACAGAGTCTTACCCAGACCCTCCTCTACGTGTTTATGTAGCTCCTACACACACAGTCACATAGACACAGTCACATAGACACACAGTCACACACACAGACACAGTCACATAGACACACACACACAGAGTCTTACCCAGACCCTCCTCTACGTGTTTATGTAGCTCCTACACACACAGTCACACACACATAGACACAGTCACATAGACACACAGAGTCACACACACACAGAGTCTTACCCAGACCCTCCTCTACGTGTTTATGTAGCTCCTACACACACACACAGTCACACACAGTCACACACACACAGACACACACACACAGTCACACACAGTCACACACACACAGAGTCTTACCCAGACCCTCCTCTACGTGTTTATGTAGCTCCTACACACACACACACACAGTCACACACAGTCACACACAGTCACACACATAGACACACACACACAGAGTCTTACCCAGACCCTCCTCTACGTGTTTATGTAGCTCCTACACACACACACACACAGTCACACACACATAGACACAGACACACACACACAGACACACACAGTCACACACACACAGAGTCTTACCCAGACCCTCCTCTACGTGTTTATGTAGCTCCTACACACACACACAGTCACACACAGTCACACACACACAGACACACACACACAGTCACACACAGTCACACACACACAGAGTCTTACCCAGACCCTCCTCTACGTGTTTATGTAGCTCCTACACACACAGTCACACACAGTCACACACACACAGACACACACACACACACAGTCACACACACAGTCACACACACACAGTCACACACACACAGAGTCTTACCCAGACCCTCCTCTACGTGTTTATGTAGCTCCTACACACACACACAGTCACACACACATAGACACAGTCACATAGACACACAGAGTCACACACACACAGAGTCTTACCCAGACCCTCCTCTACGTGTTTATGTAGCTCCTACACACACACACAGTCACACACACATAGACACAGTCACATAGACACACAGAGTCACACACACACAGAGTCTTACCCAGACCCTCCTCTACGTGTTTATGTAGCTCCTACACACACACAGTCACACACAGTCACATAGACACACACAGTCACATAGACACACACACACACAGTCACACACACACAGTCACACACACACAGTCACACACAGTCACACACAGTCACACACAGTCACACACAGTCACACACAGTCACATAGACACAGTCACACACACACACACAGACACACACACACAGTCACACACAGTCACACACACAGACACACACACACAGAGTCTTACCCAGACCCTCCTCTACGTGTTTATGTAGCTCCTACACACAGTCACACATAGACACATAGACACACACAGTCACACACATAGACACAGTCACATAGACACACAGAGTCACACACACACAGAGTCTTACCCAGACCCTCCTCTACGTGTTTATGTAGCTCCTACACACACACACAGTCACACACACACAGTCACACACAGACACACACACACAGAGTCTTACCCAGACCCTCCTCTACGTGTTTATGTAGCTCCTACACACACAGTCACACACACATAGACACAGTCACACAGTCACACACACACAGAGTCTTACCCAGACCCTCCTCTACGTGTTTATGTAGCTCCTACACACACACACAGTCACACACAGTCACACATAGACACAGTCACACACACACACAGAGTCTTACCCAGACCCTCCTCTACGTGTTTATGTAGCTCCTACACACACACAGTCACACACACATAGACACACACACAGTCACACACACAGACACACACACACAGAGTCTTACCCAGACCCTCCTCTACGTGTTTATGTAGCTCCTACACACACAGTCACACACAGTCACACACAGTCACACAGTCACACACACAGTCACATAGACACACACACACAGAGTCTTACCCAGACCCTCCTCTACGTGTTTATGTAGCTCCTACACACACAGTCACATAGACACATAGACACACACACACAGTCACACACAGTCACAGTCACACACAGAGTCTTACCCAGACCCTCCTCTACGTGTTTATGTAGCTCCTACACACACACACAGTCACACAGTCACATAGACACACACACACACACACAGTCACACACAGTCACACACAGTGTCACACACACACAGAGTCTTACCCAGACCCTCCTCTACGTGTTTATGTAGCTCCTACACACACAGTCACACACAGTCACACACAGTCACACACACACACAGTCACACAGTCACACACAGTCACACACAGTCACACACAGTCACACACACACAGAGTCTTACCCAGACCCTCCTCTACGTGTTTATGTAGCTCCTACACACACACACAGTCACACAGTCACACACACACACAGTCACACATAGACACAGTCACACAGACACAGTCACACATAGACACACACACACAGAGTCTTACCCAGACCCTCCTCTACGTGTTTATGTAGCTCCTACACACACAGTCACACACAGTCTCACACAGTCACACACACACACAGTCACACAGTCACACACAGTCACACACAGTCACACACAGTCACACAGTCACACACACACAGACACACACACAGTCACAGAGTCACACACACACAGAGTCTTACCCAGACCCTCCTCTACGTGTTTATGTAGCTCCTACACACACACACAGTCACACACACACAGTCACACACACACACAGAGTCTTACCCAGACCCTCCTCTACGTGTTTATGTAGCTCCTACACACACAGTCACATAGACACACACAGTCACACACATAGACACAGTCACATAGACACACACACACAGTCACACACACAGACACACACACACAGAGTCTTACCCAGACCCTCCTCTACGTGTTTATGTAGCTCCTACACACACAGTCACACACACACACAGTCACACACACACACACAGTCACACACACACACAGTCACACACACACAGTCACACACACACAGTCACACACAGTCACACACACACAGACACATAGACACACACACACAGAGTCTTACCCAGACCCTCCTCTACGTGTTTATGTAGCTCCTACACACACACACAGTCACACACAGTCACACACAGTCACACACAGTCACACACAGTCACAGTCACACACACACAGAGTCTTACCCAGACCCTCCTCTACGTGTTTATGTAGCTCCTACACACACAGTCACACAGTCACACATAGACACAGTCACATAGACACAGTCACACATAGACACAGTCACACATAAACACAGTCACAGAGTCACACACACACAGTCACACACAGTCACACACAGTCACACACACACAGACACACAGTCACACAGTCACACACAGTCACACACACACAGACACACAGTCACACAGTCACACACAGTCACACACACACAGAGTCTTACCCAGACCCTCCTCTACGTGTTTATGTAGCTCCTACACACACACACACATAGACACATAGACACACACAGTCACACACAGTCACACACAGTCACACACACACAGTCACACACACAGAGTCTTACCCAGACCCTCCTCTACGTGTTTATGTAGCTCCTACACACACACACACAGTCACACACAGTCACACACACACACAGTCACATAGTCACACACACAGAGTCTTACCCAGACCCTCCTCTACGTGTTTATGTAGCTCCTACACACACGGACACACACACATAGTCACACACACACAGTCACACACAGTCACACACACACACAGTCACATAGTCACACACACAGAGTCTTACCCAGACCCTCCTCTACGTGTTTATGTAGCTCCTACACACACAGTCACACAGTCACACACACACAGTCACACAGAGTCACACACACACAGAGTCTTACCCAGACCCTCCTCTACGTGTTTATGTAGCTCCTACACACACACACAGTCACATAGACACACACACATAGACACACACACACAGTCACACACAGTCACACACACACAGTCACATAGACACAGTCACACACAGTCTCACACACAGTCACACACACAGAGTCTTACCCAGACCCTCCTCTACGTGTTTATGTAGCTCCTACACACACACACAGTCACACACAGTCACACACACACAGTCACACACAGTCACACACACACAGTCACACACAGTCACACACACACACAGTCACACAGTCACACACAGACACAGTCACATAGACACACACACACAGAGTCTTACCCAGACCCTCCTCTACGTGTTTATGTAGCTCCTACACACACACACAGTCACACACAGTCACACACACACACAGTCACACACAGTCACACACACACAGTCACACACAGTCACACACACACACAGTCACACAGTCACACACAGACACAGTCACATAGACACACACACACAGAGTCTTACCCAGACCCTCCTCTACGTGTTTATGTAGCTCCTACACACACAGTCACACAGTCACACACAGTCACATAGACACACAGAGTCACACACACACAGAGTCTTACCCAGACCCTCCTCTACGTGTTTATGTAGCTCCTACACACAGTCACACAGTCACACACACATAGACACAGTCACACATAGACACAGTCACATAGACACAGTCACACACACACACAGAGTCTTACCCAGACCCTCCTCTACGTGTTTATGTAGCTCCTACACACACACACAGTCACACACAGTCACACACACACACACAGTCACACACAGTCACACACACACACACAGTCACACACAGTCACACACACACACACAGTCACACATAGACACAGTCACATAGACACACACACAGAGTCTTACCCAGACCCTCCTCTACGTGTTTATGTAGCTCCTACACACACAGTCACACACAGTCACACACAGTCACACAGTCACACACACAGTCACACACACAGACACACACACACAGAGTCACACACAGTCACATAGACATAGACACAGTCACACAGTCACACACAGTCACACACACAGACACACACACACAGAGTCTTACCCAGACCCTCCTCTACGTGTTTATGTAGCTCCTACACACACAGTCACACACAGTCACACACACATAGACACACACACACAGACACACACAGTCACACACACAGACACACACACACAGAGTCTTACCCAGACCCTCCTCTACGTGTTTATGTAGCTCCTACACACACAGTCACACATAGACACACAGTCACACACACACACAGTCACACACAGTCACACACAGTCACACACACACAGAGTCTTACCCAGACCCTCCTCTACGTGTTTATGTAGCTCCTACACACACAGTCACACACACATACAGTCACACACACACAGAGTCTTACCCAGACCCTCCTCTACGTGTTTATGTAGCTCCTACACACACAGTCACACAGTCACACACAGTCACACACAGTCACACACACACAGACACACACACACAGAGTCTTACCCAGACCCTCCTCTACGTGTTTATGTAGCTCCTACACACACACACACATAGACACATAGACACAGTCACACAGTCACACACACAGTCACACACACACACAGTCACACATAGACACAGTCACATAGACACACACACACACAGAGTCTTACCCAGACCCTCCTCTACGTGTTTATGTAGCTCCTACACACACACACAGTCACACACAGTCACACACACACAGACACACACACACAGTCACACACAGTCACACACACACAGAGTCTTACCCAGACCCTCCTCTACGTGTTTATGTAGCTCCTACACACACACACAGTCACACACAGTCACACACACACAGACACACACACACAGTCACACACAGTCACACACACACAGAGTCTTACCCAGACCCTCCTCTACGTGTTTATGTAGCTCCTACACACACACACACACAGTCACACACAGTCACACACAGTCACACACATAGACACACACACACAGAGTCTTACCCAGACCCTCCTCTACGTGTTTATGTAGCTCCTACACACACACACACACAGTCACACACACATAGACACAGACACACACACACAGACACACACAGTCACACACACACAGAGTCTTACCCAGACCCTCCTCTACGTGTTTATGTAGCTCCTACACACACACACAGTCACACACAGTCACACACACACAGACACACACACACAGTCACACACAGTCACACACACACAGAGTCTTACCCAGACCCTCCTCTACGTGTTTATGTAGCTCCTACACACACAGTCACACACAGTCACACACACACAGACACACACACACACACAGTCACACACACAGTCACACACACACAGTCACACACACACAGAGTCTTACCCAGACCCTCCTCTACGTGTTTATGTAGCTCCTACACACACACACAGTCACACACACATAGACACAGTCACATAGACACACAGAGTCACACACACACAGAGTCTTACCCAGACCCTCCTCTACGTGTTTATGTAGCTCCTACACACACACACAGTCACACACACATAGACACAGTCACATAGACACACAGAGTCACACACACACAGAGTCTTACCCAGACCCTCCTCTACGTGTTTATGTAGCTCCTACACACACACAGTCACACACAGTCACATAGACACACACAGTCACATAGACACACACACACACAGTCACACACACACAGTCACACACACACAGTCACACACAGTCACACACAGTCACACACAGTCACACACAGTCACACACAGTCACATAGACACAGTCACACACACACACACAGACACACACACACAGTCACACACAGTCACACACACAGACACACACACACAGAGTCTTACCCAGACCCTCCTCTACGTGTTTATGTAGCTCCTACACACAGTCACACATAGACACATAGACACACACAGTCACACACATAGACACAGTCACATAGACACACAGAGTCACACACACACAGAGTCTTACCCAGACCCTCCTCTACGTGTTTATGTAGCTCCTACACACACACACAGTCACACACACACAGTCACACACAGACACACACACACAGAGTCTTACCCAGACCCTCCTCTACGTGTTTATGTAGCTCCTACACACACAGTCACACACACATAGACACAGTCACACAGTCACACACACACAGAGTCTTACCCAGACCCTCCTCTACGTGTTTATGTAGCTCCTACACACACACACAGTCACACACAGTCACACATAGACACAGTCACACACACACACAGAGTCTTACCCAGACCCTCCTCTACGTGTTTATGTAGCTCCTACACACACACAGTCACACACACATAGACACACACACAGTCACACACACAGACACACACACACAGAGTCTTACCCAGACCCTCCTCTACGTGTTTATGTAGCTCCTACACACACAGTCACATAGACACAGTCACATAGACACACAGTCACACACACAGACACAGTCACATAGACACACACACACAGAGTCTTACCCAGACCCTCCTCTACGTGTTTATGTAGCTCCTACACACACAGTCACACACACATAGACACAGTCACATAGACACACAGAGTCACACACACACAGAGTCTTACCCAGACCCTCCTCTACGTGTTTATGTAGCTCCTACACACACACACAGTCACACACAGTCACACACACACAGACACACACACACAGTCACACACAGTCACACACACACAGAGTCTTACCCAGACCCTCCTCTACGTGTTTATGTAGCTCCTACACACACACACACACAGTCACACACAGTCACACACAGTCACACACATAGACACACACACACAGAGTCTTACCCAGACCCTCCTCTACGTGTTTATGTAGCTCCTACACACACACACACACAGTCACACACACATAGACACAGACACACACACACAGACACACACAGTCACACACACACAGAGTCTTACCCAGACCCTCCTCTACGTGTTTATGTAGCTCCTACACACACACACAGTCACACACAGTCACACACACACAGACACACACACACAGTCACACACAGTCACACACACACAGAGTCTTACCCAGACCCTCCTCTACGTGTTTATGTAGCTCCTACACACACAGTCACACACAGTCACACACACACAGACACACACACACACACAGTCACACACACAGTCACACACACACAGTCACACACACACAGAGTCTTACCCAGACCCTCCTCTACGTGTTTATGTAGCTCCTACACACACACACAGTCACACACACATAGACACAGTCACATAGACACACAGAGTCACACACACACAGAGTCTTACCCAGACCCTCCTCTACGTGTTTATGTAGCTCCTACACACACACACAGTCACACACACATAGACACAGTCACATAGACACACAGAGTCACACACACACAGAGTCTTACCCAGACCCTCCTCTACGTGTTTATGTAGCTCCTACACACACACAGTCACACACAGTCACATAGACACACACAGTCACATAGACACACACACACACAGTCACACACACACAGTCACACACACACAGTCACACACAGTCACACACAGTCACACACAGTCACACACAGTCACACACAGTCACATAGACACAGTCACACACACACACACAGACACACACACACAGTCACACACAGTCACACACACAGACACACACACACAGAGTCTTACCCAGACCCTCCTCTACGTGTTTATGTAGCTCCTACACACAGTCACACATAGACACATAGACACACACAGTCACACACATAGACACAGTCACATAGACACACAGAGTCACACACACACAGAGTCTTACCCAGACCCTCCTCTACGTGTTTATGTAGCTCCTACACACACACACAGTCACACACACACAGTCACACACAGACACACACACACAGAGTCTTACCCAGACCCTCCTCTACGTGTTTATGTAGCTCCTACACACACAGTCACACACACATAGACACAGTCACACAGTCACACACACACAGAGTCTTACCCAGACCCTCCTCTACGTGTTTATGTAGCTCCTACACACACACACAGTCACACACAGTCACACATAGACACAGTCACACACACACACAGAGTCTTACCCAGACCCTCCTCTACGTGTTTATGTAGCTCCTACACACACACAGTCACACACACATAGACACACACACAGTCACACACACAGACACACACACACAGAGTCTTACCCAGACCCTCCTCTACGTGTTTATGTAGCTCCTACACACACAGTCACATAGACACAGTCACATAGACACACAGTCACACACACAGACACAGTCACATAGACACACACACACAGAGTCTTACCCAGACCCTCCTCTACGTGTTTATGTAGCTCCTACACACACAGTCACACACACATAGACACAGTCACATAGACACACAGAGTCACACACACACAGAGTCTTACCCAGACCCTCCTCTACGTGTTTATGTAGCTCCTACACACACAGTCACACAGTCACACACACACAGACACACACACACAGTCACACACAGTCACACACACACACAGTCACACAGTCACACACAGAGTCTTACCCAGACCCTCCTCTACGTGTTTATGTAGCTCCTACACACACACACAGACACACACAGTCACACACACACAGTCACACACACACAGAGTTTCTTACCCAGACCCTCCTCTACGTGTTTATGTAGCTCCTACACACACACACAGTCACACACAGTCACACACACACACAGTCACACACAGTCACACACAGTCACACACACACAGTCACACACAGAGTCTTACCCAGACCCTCCTCTACGTGTTTATGTAGCTCCTACACACACACACACAGTCACACACACACAGTCACACACAGTCACACAGTCACACATAGACACATAGACACACACACACAGTCACACACAGTCACACACACACACAGTCACACACACACACAGTCACACACACACAGAGTCTTACCCAGACCCTCCTCTACGTGTTTATGTAGCTCCTACACACACACACAGTCACACACAGTCACACACACAGTCACACACACACAGTCACACACAGTCACACACACACAGTCACACACAGTCACACACACACAGTCACACACACACAGTCACACACACACAGTCACACACACATAGACACAGTCACACAGTCACACACACACAGACACACACACACAGAGTCTTACCCAGACCCTCCTCTACGTGTTTATGTAGCTCCTACACACACAGTCACACAGTCACAGTCACACATAGACACACAGAGTCACATAGACACAGTCACATAGACACACAGAGTCACACACACACAGAGTCTTACCCAGACCCTCCTCTACGTGTTTATGTAGCTCCTACACACACACACAGTCACACACAGTCACACAGTCACACACAGTCACACACAGTCACACACACACAGAGTCTTACCCAGACCCTCCTCTACGTGTTTATGTAGCTCCTACACACACAGTCACACAGTCACACAGTCACACAGTCACACACAGTCACACACACACAGTCACACACAGTCACACACAGTCACACACACACAGAGTCTTACCCAGACCCTCCTCTACGTGTTTATGTAGCTCCTACACACACACACAGTCACACACAGTCACACACAGTCACACACAGTCACACAGTCACACACAGTCACATAGACACACACACACAGTCACACACACACAGTCACACACAGTCACACACATAGACACAGTCACATAGACACACAGAGTCACACACACACAGAGTCTTACCCAGACCCTCCTCTACGTGTTTATGTAGCTCCTACACACAGTCACACACACACAGACACACATAGACACAGTCACACAGTCACACACAGTCACACACACACAGACACAGTCACACAGTCACACACAGTCACACACACACACAGTCACACAGTCACACACACACAGTCACACACACACAGTCACACACAGTCACACAGTCACACACACACACAGTCACACACAGTCACACACACACAGTCACACACACACAGTCACACACACACAGTCACATAGACACAGTCACACACACACAGACACACACACACAGAGTCTTACCCAGACCCTCCTCTACGTGTTTATGTAGCTCCTACACACACAGTCACACAGTCACAGTCACACATAGACACACACACACAGTCACACATAGACACACACACACAGTCACACACACACAGTCACACACACACACAGTCACACACACACAGAGTCTTACCCAGACCCTCCTCTACGTGTTTATGTAGCTCCTACACACACAGTCACACACACATAGACACAGTCACACACACACACAGTCACACACACACAGACACAGTCACACACACACACAGTCACACACACACAGAGTCTTACCCAGACCCTCCTCTACGTGTTTATGTAGCTCCTACACACACACACACATAGACACATAGACACACACAGTCACACACAGACACACACACACAGAGTCTTACCCAGACCCTCCTCTACGTGTTTATGTAGCTCCTACACACACACACAGTCACACACAGACACATAGACACACACACACAGTCACACACAGTCACACACACAGTCACACACAGTCACATAGACACACACACAGAGTCTTACCCAGACCCTCCTCTACGTGTTTATGTAGCTCCTACACACACAGTCACATAGACACATAGACACAGTCACACAGTCACACAGAGTCACACACACACAGAGTCTTACCCAGACCCTCCTCTACGTGTTTATGTAGCTCCTACACACACACACAGTCACACACAGTCACACACACACAGTCACACACACAGTCACACACACACACAGAGTTTCTTACCCAGACCCTCCTCTACGTGTTTATGTAGCTCCTACACACACACACAGTCACACACAGTCACACACACACACAGACACACACAGTCACACACACAGACACACACACACAGAGTCTTACCCAGACCCTCCTCTACGTGTTTATGTAGCTCCTACACACACAGTCACACACAGTCACACACAGTCACACAGTCACACACAGTCACACACAGTCACACACACACACAGTCACACACACACACATAGACACAGTCACACAGACACACACACACAGAGTCTTACCCAGACCCTCCTCTACGTGTTTATGTAGCTCCTACACACACAGTCACACATAGACACAGTCACATAGACACACACACACAGTCACACACAGTCACACACACAGACAGTCACACACACAGACACACACACACAGAGTCTTACCCAGACCCTCCTCTACGTGTTTATGTAGCTCCTACACACACAGTCACACATAGACACAGTCACATAGACACACACACAGAGTCTTACCCAGACCCTCCTCTACGTGTTTATGTAGCTCCTACACACACAGTCACACAGTCACAGTCACACACACACAGACACACACACAGTCACACACAGTCACACAGTCACACACACAGACACACACACAGAGTCTTACCCAGACCCTCCTCTACGTGTTTATGTAGCTCCTACACACACACAGTCACACACACACAGAGTCTTACCCAGACCCTCCTCTACGTGTTTATGTAGCTCCTACACACACAGTCACATAGACACAGTCACACACACACAGACACACACACACAGTCACACAGTCACACACACAGACACACACACACAGAGTCTTACCCAGACCCTCCTCTACGTGTTTATGTAGCTCCTACACACACACACAGTCACACACAGTCACACACACACAGAGTCTTACCCAGACCCTCCTCTACGTGTTTATGTAGCTCCTACACACACAGTCACACAGTCACACACACACAGACACAGTCACACACAGTCACACACAGTCACACACACACAGAGTCTTACCCAGACCCTCCTCTACGTGTTTATGTAGCTCCTACACACACACACAGTCACACACAGTCACACATAGACACAGTCACATAGACACAGTCACATAGACACACACACACAGAGTCTTACCCAGACCCTCCTCTACGTGTTTATGTAGCTCCTACACACACAGTCACACAGTCACAGTCACACATAGACACACAGTCACACATAGACACACACAGTCACACACAGTCACACACACACAGTCACACACAGTCACACACAGTCACACACAGACACACACACACAGAGTCTTACCCAGACCCTCCTCTACGTGTTTATGTAGCTCCTACACACACACACAGTCACACACACACATAGACACATAGACACACAGAGTCACACACACACAGAGTCTTACCCAGACCCTCCTCTACGTGTTTATGTAGCTCCTACACACACACACAGTCACACACAGTCACACACAGTCACACACACACAGACACACACAGTCACACATAGACACAGTCACAGAGTCACACACACACAGAGTCTTACCCAGACCCTCCTCTACGTGTTTATGTAGCTCCTACACACACAGTCACATAGACACAGTCACACACACACACACAGTCACACACACATAGACACAGTCACATAGACACACAGAGTCACACACACACAGAGTCTTACCCAGACCCTCCTCTACGTGTTTATGTAGCTCCTACACACACACACAGTCACACACACATAGACACAGACACACACACACAGTCACACAGTCACACACACACAGTCACACACACACACAGTCACACATAGACACACAGAGTCACACACACACAGAGTCTTACCCAGACCCTCCTCTACGTGTTTATGTAGCTCCTACACACACACACAGTCACACACACATAGACACAGACACACACACACAGTCACACAGTCACACACACACAGTCACACACACACACAGTCACACATAGACACACAGAGTCACACACACACAGAGTCTTACCCAGACCCTCCTCTACGTGTTTATGTAGCTCCTACACACACAGTCACACACACACAGTCACACACAGTCACACACACACAGAGTCTTACCCAGACCCTCCTCTACGTGTTTATGTAGCTCCTACACACACAGTCACACACACACACATAGACACACACACACACAGTCACACACACACAGTCACACACAGTCACACACAGAGTCACACACACACACAGTCACACACACACACAGAGTCTTACCCAGACCCTCCTCTACGTGTTTATGTAGCTCCTACACACACACACAGTCACACACAGTCACACACACACAGACACACACACACACACAGTCACACATAGACACACACACAGACACACACACACAGAGTCTTACCCAGACCCTCCTCTACGTGTTTATGTAGCTCCTACACACACACACAGTCACACACACATAGACACAGTCACACACACACAGTCACACACAGTCACACACAGTCACACACAGACACACACACACAGTCACACACACACAGAGTCTTACCCAGACCCTCCTCTACGTGTTTATGTAGCTCCTACACACACACACACAGTCACACATAGACACAGTCACATAGACACACACACACAGTCACACACAGACACACACACACAGTCACACACAGTCACACACACAGTCACACACACACAGAGTCTTACCCAGACCCTCCTCTACGTGTTTATGTAGCTCCTACACACACACACAGTCACACACAGTCACACACACACAGTCACACACAGTCACACACACACAGACACACACACACAGAGTCTTACCCAGACCCTCCTCTACGTGTTTATGTAGCTCCTACACACACACACAGTCACACACAGTCACACACACACAGACACACACACACAGTCACACACAGTCACACACACAGACACACACACACAGAGTCTTACCCAGACCCTCCTCTACGTGTTTATGTAGCTCCTACACACACAGTCACACAGTCACACACAGTCACACAGTCACACACACACACAGTCACACACACACAGACACACACACACAGTCACACACAGTCACACACAGAGTCTTACCCAGACCCTCCTCTACGTGTTTATGTAGCTCCTACACACACAGTCACACACAGACACACAGAGTCACACACACACACAGTCACACACACACAGAGTCTTACCCAGACCCTCCTCTACGTGTTTATGTAGCTCCTACACACACAGTCACACACAGACACACAGAGTCACACACACACAGAGTCTTACCCAGACCCTCCTCTACGTGTTTATGTAGCTCCTACACACACACACAGTCACACACAGTCACACACAGTCACACACACACAGACACACACACACAGTCACACACACACAGACACAGTCACACAGTCACACAGAGTCACACACACAGACACACACACACAGTCACACACACACAGACACAGTCACACATAGACACAGTCACACACATAGACACACACACACAGAGTCTTACCCAGACCCTCCTCTACGTGTTTATGTAGCTCCTACACACACAGTCACACACACACAGACACAGTCACACAGTCACACAGAGTCACACACACAGACACACACACACAGAGTCTTACCCAGACCCTCCTCTACGTGTTTATGTAGCTCCTACACACACAGTCACACACACACAGTCACACACACACAGTCACACACAGTCACACACACAGACACACACACACAGAGTCTTACCCAGACCCTCCTCTACGTGTTTATGTAGCTCCTACACACACACACAGTCACATAGACACAGTCACACACAGTCACAGAGTCACACACACACAGAGTTTCTTACCCAGACCCTCCTCTACGTGTTTATGTAGCTCCTACACACACAGTCACACACACATAGACACAGTCACATAGACACACAGAGTCACACACACACAGAGTCTTACCCAGACCCTCCTCTACGTGTTTATGTAGCTCCTACACACACAGTCACATAGACACAGTCACATAGACACACACACACACACAGTCACACACACACAGTCACACAGTCACACACACACAGTCACACAGTCACAGTCACACACACACACACACAGTCACACACACACAGTCACACATAGACACAGTCACATAGACACACACACACAGAGTCTTACCCAGACCCTCCTCTACGTGTTTATGTAGCTCCTACACACACAGTCACACAGTCACACACAGTCACATAGACACACACAGTCACACAGTCACACACAGTCACACACACACACAGTCACACATAGACACAGTCACATAGACACACACACACAGAGTCTTACCCAGACCCTCCTCTACGTGTTTATGTAGCTCCTACACACACAGTCACACAGTCACACACACACACACACAGAGTCTTACCCAGACCCTCCTCTACGTGTTTATGTAGCTCCTACACACACAGTCACACACAGTCACACACAGTCACACACACACAGTCACACACAGACACAGTCACATAGACACACACACACAGAGTGTTACCCAGACCCTCCTCTACGTGTTTATGTAGCTCCTACACACACAGTCACACAGTCACACACAGTCACACACAGTCACACACACACAGACAGTCACACACAGTCACACAGTCACACACACACACAGTTACACATAGACACAGTCACATAGACACACACACACAGAGTCTTACCCAGACCCTCCTCTACGTGTTTATGTAGCTCCTACACAGTCACACAGTCACACACACATAGACACAGTCACATAGACACACAGTCACACACACAGACACACACACAGTCACACACACACACAGTTACAGTCACACACACACACACATAGACACATAGACACAGTCACATAGACACACACAGTCACACACATAGACACATAGACACAGTCACACACACACACACAGTCACACACACACACAGTCACACACACAGTCACACACACACAGTCACACACACAGTCACACACACACAGAGTCACACACACACAGTCACACACACACAGACACATAGACACAGTCACATAGACACAGTCACACACACAGACACAAACAGTCACACACAGTCACAGACACACACACACAGTCACACACATAGACACAGTCACACACACAGACACACACACACATACACATATACACAGACACACACACAGTCACACACACACAGACTCACACACACACACAGACTCACACACACACACAGACTCTCACACACACACACAGACACACACAGACACACACACAGACACACACACACAGACACACAAAGACACACACACAGACACACACAGTCACACACACACACAGACACACACAAACACACAAAGACACACGGGGAGAGGGAGACGTGTGGGTGGTTGAGTGAGTGAGTGGGTGAGTGGGTGGGTGAGTGGGTGGGTGACTGAGTGGCTGAGCGAGTGGCTGAGTGAGTGGCTGAGTGAGTGGCTGAGTGAATGGCTGAGCGAGTGGCTGAGCGAGTGGCTGAGTGAGTGGCTGAGTGAGTGGCTGAGTGAATGGCTGAGCGAGTGGCTGAGCGAGTGGCTGAGTGAGTGGCTGAGTGAGTGGCTGACTGAGTAGCTGAGTGAGTGGCTGAGTGAGTGGTGAGTGAGTAGCTGAGTGAGTGGCTGAGTGAGTGGCTGAGTGAGTGGCTGAGCGAGTGGCTGACTGAGTGGCTAAGTGAGTGGCTGAGCGAGTGGCTGACTGAGTGGCTGACTGAGTGGCTGAGCGAGTGGCTGAGCGAGTGGCTGAGTGAGTGGCTGAGCGAGTGGGTGAGCGAGTGGCTGAGTGAGTGGCTGAGTGAGTGGCTGAGTGAGTGGCTGAGTGAGTGGCTGAGTGAGTGGTTGAGTGAGTGGGTGAGTGAGTGGCTGAGTGAGTGGCTGACTGAATGGCTGAGCGAGTGGCTGAGTGAGTGGCTGAGCGAGTGGCTGAGCGAGTGGCTGAGTGAGTGGTTGAGTGAGTGGCTGACTGAGTAGCTGAGTGAGTGGCTGAGTGAGTGAGTGGTGAGTAGCTGAGTGAGTGGCTGAGTGAGTGGCTGAGTGAGTGGCTGAGTGAGTAGCTGAGTGAGTGGCTGAGTGAGTGGCTGAGTGAGTGGCTGAGCGAGTGGCTGACTGAGTGGCTGAGCGAGTGGCTGAGCGAGTGGCTGACTGAGTGGCTGAGTGAGTGGCTGAGCGAGTGGCTGAGCGAGTGGCTGAGTGAGTGGCTGAGCGAGTGGGTGAGCGAGTGGCTGAGCGAGTGGCTAAGTGAGTGGCTGAGTGAGTGGCTGAGTGAGTGGCTGAGTGAGTGGGTGAGTGAGTGGCTGAGTGAGTGGCTGAGTGAATGGCTGAGCGAGTGGCTGAGCGAGTGGCTGAGCGAGTGGCTGAGCGAGTGGCTGAGTGAGTGGTTGAGTGAGTGGCTGACTGAGTAGCTG
This sequence comes from Petromyzon marinus, assembly GCF_048934315.1. NCBI lineage: Eukaryota > Metazoa > Chordata > Hyperoartia > Petromyzontiformes > Petromyzontidae > Petromyzon > Petromyzon marinus. The sequence goes on from NW_027423491.1 coordinate 27,763, forward strand.
AGTGAGTGGCTGAGTGAGTGAGTGGTGAGTGAGTAGCTGAGTGAGTGGCTGAGTGAGTGGTGAGTGAGTAGCTGAGTGAGTGGCTGAGTGAGTGGCTGAGTGAGTGGCTGAGCGAGTGGCTGACTGAGTGGCTGAGCGAGTGGCTGAGCGAGTGGCTGAGCGAGTGGCTGACTGAGTGGCTGAGTGAGTGGCTGAGCGAGTGGCTGAGCGAGTGGCTGAGCGAGTGGCTGAGTGAGTGGCTGAGTGAGTGGCTGAGCGAGTGGCTGAGCGAGTGGCTGAGCGAGTGGCTGAGTGAGTGGCTGAGCGAGTGGGTGAGCGAGTGGCTGAGTGAGTGGCTGAGTGAGTGGCTGAGTGAGTGGCTGAGTGAGTGGCTGAGTGAGTGGTTGAGTGAGTGGGTGAGTGAGTGGCTGAGTGAGTGGCTGACTGAATGGCTGAGCGAGTGGCTGAGTGAGTGGCTGAGCGAGTGGCTGAGCGAGTGGCTGAGTGAGTGGTTGAGTGAGTGGCTGACTGAGTAGCTGAGTGAGTGGCTGAGTGAGTGAGTGGTGAGTGAGTAGCTGAGTGAGTGGCTGAGTGAGTGGCTGAGTGAGTGGCTGAGCGAGTGGCTGACTGAGTGGCTGAGCGAGTGGCTGAGCGAGTGGCTGAGCGAGTGGCTGAGTGAGTGGCTGAGCGAGTGGGTGAGCGAGTGGCTGAGCGAGTGGCTAAGTGAGTGGCTGAGTGAGTGGCTGAGTGAGTGGCTGAGTGAGTGGGTGAGTGAGTGGCTGAGTGAGTGGCTGAGCGAGTGGCTGAGCGAGTGGCTGAGTGAGTGGCTGAGTGAATGGCTGAGCGAGTGGCTGAGCGAGTGGCTGAGCGAGTGGCTGAGCAAGTGGCTGAGTGAGTGGTTGAGTGAGTGGCTGACTGAGTAGCTGAGTGAGTGGCTGAGTGAGTGAGTGGTGAGTGAGTAGCTGAGTGAGTGGCTGAGTGAGTGGTGAGTGAGTAGCTGAGTGAGTGGCTGAGTGAGTGGCTGAGTGAGTGGCTGAGCGAGTGGCTGACTGAGTGGCTGAGCGAGTGGCTGAGCGAGTGGCTGACTGAGTGGCTGAGTGAGTGGCTGAGCGAGTGGCTGAGCGAGTGGCTGAGTGAGTGGCTGAGCGAGTGGCTGAGTGAGTGGTTGAGTGAGTGGCTGACTGAGTAGCTGAGTGAGTGGCTGAGTGAGTGAGTGGTGAGTGAGTAGCTGAGTGAGTGGCTGAGTGAGTGGCTGAGTGAGTGGCTGAGCGAGTGGCTGACTGAGTGGCTGAGTGAGTGGCTGAGCGAGTGGCTGAGCGAGTGGCTGAGTGAGTGGCTGAGCGAGTGGGTGACCGAGTGGCTGAGCGAGTGGCTAAGTGAGTGGCTGAGTGAGTGGCTGAGTGAGTGGCTGAGTGAGTGGTTGAGTGAGTGGGTGAGTGAGTGGCTGAGTGAGTGGCTGAGTGAATGGCTGAGCGAGTGGCTGAGCGAGTGGCTGAGTTGAGTGGCTGAGCGAGTGGCTGAGTGAGTGGTTGAGTGAGTGGCTGACTGAGTAGCTGAGTGAGTGGCTGAGTGAGTGAGTGGTGAGTGAGTAGCTGAGTGAGTGGCTGAGTGAGTGGCTGAGTGAGTGGCTGAGCGAGTGGCTGAGCGAGTGGCTGACTGAGTGGCTGAGTGAGTGGCTGAGCGAGTGGCTGAGCGAGTGGCTGAGTGAGTGGTGAGTGAGTAGCTGAGTGAGTGGGTGAGTGAGTGGCTGAGTGAGTGAGTAGCTGAGCGAGTGGCTGAGTGAGTGGCTGAACGAGTGGCTGAGTGAGCGAGTGGTGAGCGGGTGGTGAGCGGGTGGTGAGCGGGTGGTGAGCCTGAGTCACCCACATTCTTGTAGACCTTCATGACGGTAGGAGCAGGGTGGAACTCCATGCTAAACTCGTCCACCAGCACTGCCAGACGCTGGATCTCCTCTGTCATGGCGTCCGACACCTCGCAGAGTCAACCACAGAGTCCACCACCACAGTCAACCACACACTCAACCATCACAGTCAACCACACAGTCCACCACACAGAGTCCACCATCACAGTCAACCACACAGTCAACCACAGTTAACCACAGTGTGGTAGTAGTAGTAGTAGGGGAAGTAGTAGTGGTAGTAGTAGTAGCATCATGGTAGGAGTAGTGGTAGTAGTATTATGGTAGTAGTATTATGGTAGTAGTAGTAGTATTATGGTAGTAGTATTATGGTAGTAGTAGTAGTATTATGGTAGTAGTATTATGGTAGTAGTAGTATTATGGTAGTAGTAGGGGGAGTAGTAGTATTATGGTAGTAGTAGTGGGGGAAATAGTAGTAGCATTATGGTAGTAGTAGTATTATGGTAGTAGTAGTAGGGGAAGCAGTAGTAGTATTATGGTAGTAGTAGGGGGAGTAGTAGTATTATGGTAGTAGTAGTGGGGGAAATAGTAGTAGTATTATGGTAGTAATAGGGAAAGTAGTAGTAGTGGTAGTAGTAGTATTATGGTAGTAGTAGGGGAAGTAGTAGTAGTATTATGGTAGTAGTAGGAGAAGTAGTTGTAGTATTATGGGAGTAGTGGTAGTAGTATTATAGTAGTAGTAGTGGAAGTAGTAGTAGTATTATGGTAGGAGTAGTAGTAGTAGTATTATGGTAGTAGTAGGGGAAGTAGTAGTATTATGGTAGTAGTAGTAATATTATAGTAGTAGTGGTAGTTGTATCATGGTAGTAGTAGGGGAAGTAGTAGTATTATGGTAGTAGTATTATGGTAGTAGTAGTGGTAGTAGTAGTATTATGGTAGTAGTAGGGGAAGTAGTAGTAGCAGCAGTATGGTAGTAGTGGCAGTAGTAGTATTATAGTAGTAGTAGTGGAAGTAGTAATAGTATTATGGTAGTAGTAGTGATAGTAGTAGTAATAGTATTATAGTAGTAGTAGTATTATGGTAGTAGTAGTAGTGGTAGTAGTATTATGGTAGTAGTAGTGGTAGTAGTAGTATTATGGTAGGAGTAGTAGTATTATGGTAGTAGTAGTAGTATTATGGTAGGAGTAGTAGTATTGTGGTAGTAGTGGTAGTAGTAGTAATAGTATTATGGTAGTAGTAGTGGTAGTAGTAGTAATAGTATTATAGTAGTAGTAGTATTATGGTAGGAGTAGGGGAAGTAGTAATAGTATTATGGTAGTAGTAGTATTATGGTAGTAATAGGGGAAGTAGTAGTAGTATTATGGTAGGAGGAGTAATATTATGGTAGTAGTAGTAGGGGAAGTAGTAGTATTATAGTAGTAGTAGTATTATGGTAGTAGTAATGGTAGTAGTAGTAATAGTATTATAGTTGTAGTAGGAGAAGTAGTAGTAGTATTATGGTAGTAGTAGTATTATGGTAGTAGTGGTAGTAGTATTATGTTAGTAGTAGTGGTAGCAGTAGTAATAGTATTATAGTATTAGTAGGGGAAGTAGTAGTAGGATTATTATGGTAGTATTAGTGGTAGTAGTAGTAATAGTATTATAGTAGTATTATAGTAGTAGGGGAAGTAGTAGTAGTATTATAGGAGTAGTGGTAGTAATAGTATCATAGTAGTATTATGGTAGTAGTAGTAGGATTATGGGAGTAGTAGGGGAAGTAGTAGTAGTAGGATTATTATTACGGGAGTAGTATTGGTAGCAGTAGTAATAGTATTATGGGAGTAGTAGTAGTATTATGGTAGTAGTAGGGGAAGCAGTAGTAGTATTATGGTAGTAGTGGTAGTAGTAGTATTATGGTAGTAGTAGTAGTGGTAGTAGTAGTATTATGGTAGTAGTAGTAGTGGTAGTAGTAGTAGTATTATGGTAGTAGTAGTAGTAATAGTATTATGGGAGTAGTAGTAGTATTATGGGAGTAGTAGTAGTATTATGGGAGTAGTAGTGGTAGTAGTATTAATAGTATTATAGTAGTAATAGTATTATAGTAGTAGTAGGGGAAGTAGTAGGATTAATATTATGGGAGTAGTGGTAGTAGTAGTAGTATTATGGTAGTAGTAGTGGTAGTAGTATTAGTGTTATAGTAGTAGGGGAAGTAGTATTATTACGGAAGTAGTAGTATTATTATGGTAGTAGTAGTGGTAGTAGTAGTAATAGTATTATAGTAGTAGTAGGGGAAGTAGTAGTATTATTACGGGAGTAGTAGTATTATGGTAGTAGTAATAGTGTGGTAGTAGTAATAGTATTATAGTAGTAGTAGGGGAAGTAGTAGGATTATTATTATGAGAGTAGTAGTAGTATTATTATGGGAGTAGTAGTAGGGGAAGTATTATTAGTATTATGGGAGTAGTAGGATTATTATTATGGGAGTAGTAGTATTATTATGGGAGTAGTAGTGGTAGTAGTAGTAATATTATAGTAGTAGTATTATAGTAGTAGGGGAAGTAGTAGGATTATGCTTAGTATGGGAGTAGTAGTAGGATTATGATTATTATGAGAGTAGTAGTAGGGGAAGTAGTAGGATTATGATTATGGGAGTAGTAGTAGGATTATGATTATGGGAGTAGTAGTAGGGGAAGTAGTAGGATTATGATTATGGGAGTAGTAGTAGGATTATGATTATGATTATGGGAGTAGTAGTAGTATTATGATTATGGGAGTAGTAGTAGTAGGATTATGATCATGATTATGGGAGTAGTAGTAGGGGAAGTAGTAGGATTATGATTATGGGAGTAGTAGTATTATGATTATGATTATTGGAGTAGTAGTATTATGATTATTATGGGAGTAGTAGTATTATAGTAGTAGTAATAGTATTATAGAAGTAGTAGTAGTATAGTAGTAGGGGAAGTAGTAGGATTATGATTATTATGGGAGTAGTAGTGGTAGTAGTAGTAATAGTATTATAGTAGTAGGGGAAGTAGTAGGATTATGATTATTATTAAGGGAGTAGTAGTATTATAGTAGTAATAGTATTATAGAAGTAGTAGTAGTATTATAGTAGTAGGGGAAGTAGTAGGATTTTGATTATTATGGGAGTAGTAGTAGTAGTATTATGATTATGGGAGTAGTAGTATAATAGTAGTAGTAGTAATAGTATTATAGAAGTAGTAGGATTATGATTATGATGGGAGTAGTAGTATTATGATTATTATGGGAGTAGTAGTATTATAGTAGTAGTAATAGTATTATAGAAGTAGTAGGATTATGATTATGATGGGAGTAGTAGTATTATGATTATTATGGGAGTAGTAGTAGTATTATAGTAGTAGTAATAGTATTATAGAAGTAGTAGTAGTATTATAGTAGTAGGGGAAGTAGTAGGATTATGATTATTATGGGAGTAGTAGTAGTAGTATTATGATTATGATTATGGGAGTAGTAGTAGTATAATAGTAGTAGTAATAGTATTATAGAAGTAGTAGGATTATGATTATGATGGGAGTAGTAGTAGTATTATGATTATTATGGGAGTAGTAGTAGTATTATAGTAGTAGTAATAGTATTATAGAAGTAGTAGTAGTATTATAGTAGTAGGGGAAGTAGTAGGATTATTATGATTATGGGAGTAGTAGTAGTATTATGATTATTATTATGGGAGTAGTAGCAGTATTATAGTAGTAGTAATAGTATTATAGAAGTAGTAGTATTAGTATTACAGTAGTAGGGGAAGTATTATGATTATTATTTTTATGGGAGTAGCAGTAGTATTATAGTAGTAGTAATAGTATTATAGAAGAAGTATTATGATTATGATTATGGGAGTAGTAGTAGTATTATAGTAGTAGTAATAGTATTATAGAAGAAGTATTATGATTATTATTTTAATGGGAGTAGCAGTAGTATTATAGTAGTAGTAATAGTATTATAGTAGTAGTATTATAGTAGTAGTAGGGGAAGTAGTATGATTATTTTTATGGGAGTAGTAGTAGTATTATAGTAGTATTATAGTAGTAGTAGGGGAAGTATTATTATTTTTATGGGAGTAGTAGTAGTATTATAGTAGTAGTAATAGTATTATAGTAGTAGTATTATAGTAGTAGTAGGGGAAGTATTATTATTTTTATGGGAGTAGTAGTAGTATTATAGTAGTAGTAATAGTATTATAGAAGAAGTATTATGATTATTATTATTTTTAGGGGAGTAGCAGTAGTATTATAGTAGTAGTAATAGTATTATAGTAGTAGTATTATAGTAGTAGTAGGGGAAGTAGTAGGATTATTTTATGGGAGTAGTAGTAGTATTATAGTAGTAGTATTATAGTAGTAGTAGGGGAAGTAGTAGGATTATTTTATGGGAGTAGCAGTAGTATTATAGTAGTATTATAGTAGTAGGGGAAGTAGTAGGATTATGATTTTTATGGGAGTAGTAGTAGTATTATAGTAGTAGTAATAGTATTATAGTAGTAGTATTATAGTAGTAGTAGGGGAAGTAGTAGGATTATTATTTTAATGGGAGTAGCAGTAGTATTATAGTAGTAGTATTATAGTAGTAGTAGGGGAAGTAGTAGGATTATTATTATTTTAATGGGAGTAGCAGTAGTATTATAGTAGTAGTATTATAGTAGTAGTAGGGGAAGTAGTAGGATTATGATGATTATGGGAGTAGCAGTAGTATTATAGTAGTAGTAATAGTATTATAGAAGAAGTATTATGACTATTATTATTTTTAGGGGAGTAGCAGTAGTATTATAGTAGTAGTAATAGTATTATAGTAGTAGTATTATAGTAGTAGTATTATAGTAGTAGTAGGGGAAGTAGTAGGATTATTTTAATGGGAGTAGTAGTAGTATTATAGTAGTAGTATTATAGTAGTAGTAGGGGAAGTAGTAGGATTATTATGATTATGGGAGTAGCAGTAGTATTATAGTAGTAGTAGGGGAAGTAGTAGGATTATGATTATGATTATTATGGGAGTAGTAGTATTGGCTACCTGGCGTTCCACCTCCTCTGCCAAGGCCCGGATCCGCTCCTTGCAGTCAGCGGTGAGGACCCCCAGCTGCTTGTCAATGAACTCCACCCTGTCCACTTGCTCATCACGTCTCTCGAGACACTCAACCCTGACTCACACACACACAGAGTCACCCACAGAGTCACACACACACACACAGAGTCACCCACACAGTCACACACACACAGTCACCCACACAGAGTCACCCACAGAGTCACCCACACAGTCACACACACACAGAGTCACACACAGAGTCACCCACACAGTCACACACACACAGAGTCACACAGAGTCACACACACAGTCACCCACACACAGTCACCCACACAGAGTCACCCACACAGAGTCACCCACAGAGTCACCCACACAGTCACACACACACAGAGTCACACACAGAGTCACCCACACAGTCACACACACAGTCACACACACAGAGTCACCCACAGAGTCACCCACACAGTCACACACACACAGAGTCACCCACAGAGTCACCCACACAGTCACACACACACAGAGTCACCCACAGAGTCACCCACACAGTCACACACACACAGAGTCACCCACACAGTCACCCACACAGTCACACGCAGAGTCACACACACACACACAGAGTCACACACAGAGTCACCCACAGAGTCACACACACAGTCACACACAGAGTCACCCACACAGTCACACACACACAGAGTCACACACAGAGTCACCCACACAGTCACACACACAGTCACACACACAGAGTCACCCACAGAGTCACCCACACAGTCACACACACACAGAGTCACACACAGAGTCACCCACACAGTCACACACACAGTCACACACACAGAGTCACCCACAGAGTCACCCACACAGTCACACACACAGAGTCACCCACAGAGTCACCCACACAGTCACACACACACAGAGTCACCCACAGAGTCACCCACACAGTCAACCCACACAGTCACACACACACAGAGTCACACACAGAGTCACCCGCAGAGTCACACACAGAGTCACACACACAGTCACACACAGAGTCACACACACAGTCACACACAGAGTCACACGCAGAGTCACACACACAGTCACACACACACACAGTCACACACACACAGAGTCACACACAGAGTCACACACACACACAGTCACCCACACACAGAGTCACACACACAGAGTCACACACACACAGAGTCACACACACACACACAGAGTCACACACAGAGTCACACACACACAGAGTCACACACAGAGTCACACACACAGAGTCACACACAGAGTCACCCACAGAGTCACACACAGAGTCACCCACAGAGTCACACACACACACAGAGTCACACACACACAGTCACACACACACACAGTCACACACACACAGAGTCACACACACACACAGTCACCCACACACACACAGTCACACACACACACAGTCACACACACAAACACACAGTCACACACACAGTCACCCACACACACACAGTCACACACAGTCACACACACACACACAGACACACACACACACACACACACAGACACACACACACACAGTCACACACACACACACAGTCACCCACACACAGTCACCCACACACACACAGTCACACACACACACACAGTCACACACAGACAGTCACCCACACACACACAGTCACACACACACCGTCACCCACACACACACAGAGTCACACACACACACCATCACCCACACACACACACCATCACCCACACACACACACACCATCACACACACACCGTCACCCACACACACACAGAGTCACACACACACACAGTCACACACACACACAGTCACCCACACACACAAACAGTCACCCACACACACAGTCACACACACACACAGTCACCCACACACACAGTCACACACACAGTCACCCACACACACAAACACAGTCACCCACACACACAGTCACACACACAGTCACCCACACACACAGTCCGTCACACACACACAGTCACCCACACACACACACCATCACCCACACACACACACACAGTCACCCACACACACACACAGTCACACACACAGTCACCCACACACACCGTCACCCACACACACACAGTCACCCACCCACACACATCGTCACCCACACACACAGAGTCACCCAGCTGACCTCTGCTGTGCGGCAGCAGTGTGCACCGCGTCCATGATAAGGCGCAGAGACTCGGAGATGATCTTGGCACGGATGGTGTGCTGTTCAAACTTGGTCTTGACGGCAGACTGGGAGATGCACTCCTAGGGTGGGTGGGTGGGACAATCAACCACCCACAAACCCACCCACTCAGCCACCCACCCACTCAGCCACCCACTCACTCACTCACCTATCCACTCACTCACCTACCCACTCACTCACCCACCCACTCACCCACCCACTCACCCACCCACAAACCCACCCACTCACCCACCCACAAACCCACCCACTCACCCACCCGCTCACTCACCCACTCAGCCACCCACCCACTCACCCACCCACCCACTCAGCCACCCACCCACTCACTCACCCACTCACTCACCCACCCACTCACTCACTCACCCACCCACTCACTCACTCACCCACCCACCCACTCACCCACCCACCCACTCAACCACTCACCCACTCACTCACCCACCCACCCACTCACCTCAAAGCGTCGTTCAAAGTTCTGGAACTCAAACATTCGAGCTTGAAAGCCCTCGGCCAGCGCCCCGCCTGCCAGCAACAAGCAGCACACACACACAGACAAAGCTCCCCCAGGTAGCCTCTAGCAGGCTGTAGGGGCAAGTGCTGTCAGTAGCACCTACACACAGACAAAGATCCCCCGTGTAGCCTTAACAGACAGTAGGGGCAAGTGCTGTCAGTAGCACCTACACACAGACAAAGCTCCCCCAGGTAGCCTCTAGCAGGCTGTTGGGGCAAGTGCTGTCAGTAGCACCTACACACAGACAAAGATCCCCCGTGTCGCCTCTAGCAGGCTGTAGGGGCAAGTGCTGTCAGTAGCGAGTAGCAGCGCCAATGAAGGCTACCGGCACTGTGGCACACACAGAGGGGGTGGCTACCAACTCCACGCCCGGCCGCCTTTGTCTCTCCCAGTGCTGGCGATGTTCACTACACCACCACCACTACTACAACACTACACCACCACCACTACACCACCACCACTACTACAACACTACACCACCACCACTACACCACCACCATTACCACTACACCACCACCACCGCTACACCACAGCTACACCACAACCACTACACCACCACCACCACTACACCACCACCACTACCCCACAACCACACCACCACCACTACACCACCACAACCACTACACCACCACCACTACACCACCACCACTACACCACCACAACCACACTACCACCTCTACAACCACCACGACACCGGCTACTCATTTGAGGCTGAGTCGACCTGGAGGAGGCCCAGGACCGGTTTAGAAAATCGTCACCGGCGGTGTTGGCCGTGAGCGGGAATCAAACTTTGGTTTGTAGCGCAGCGTAGCGCTAACCGCTGCACCACCACTCCTCACTCACACACACAGACACAGAGACACAGCGACACAGAGACACACACAGATACAGAGACACACACAGAGACACAGACACACACACACAGACACACACACAGACACACACACACAGACACACACACACGCACACAGACACACACACAGAGACACACAACAACAACCGCCATTCACCACTAAGTGGCGGTGACGTCACCACGACGCTTGTGCCAGGCTATGTGCACCCTGAGGCCACGTGAAGTGTCGAACGCCCGCTGGCAGGAGGTCACGGGGCAGACCCAGGTGCCACGGGTCGACTGACTGAGATGACTGGCTGATGCACCACCTGTGCCCCCTACTGTGCCAACCTGCTGTGCTTTAGCCACCCGGCGCTCCGCTCGCTGTTGTGAGCGTCGCTCCTCCGCCCTCCGTTGTTGTTGGAGGGCGACTGCCTCCAACTGCCCAGTAGCATCCTTCACGAGCCTCCTCCACAGAGGCCGATCTTGACACCGCTGGTACCAGTCATCGGCAAGTCCACTCAGCTCCACGTCCTCCTGTACCACATCACTCCATCTCTTCTCTAGCCCGTGCCGCGCCCGCTTAGCCCCCTCAATCCGGCCAAACAAAAGCTGTTTCGGCATGCGGTGGCTGGGCATGCGGGCTACATGACCCAGCCATCGCAGCCTTGCCTGCCGGAGGAGCTCACCGATGGGACCCTGCCCAGATCTTTCAAGGATTTGTGAGCTCCTCACACAATCCAGTCTGGTTAAACCCAGGATGGATCGTAGGCAGGCCAGCCTAAATGTTTCTAACCGGCGAAGATGTTCCATTAGGGGGGTCCACGTTTCGCAAGCATAGAGAAGGGAGGGAATGACCGTGGCCGAGAAGACCTGAAGCTTAGTGCGGAGCGACAGACCAGGTAGCTTCCACACAGCGTTACGCAACCGATGAAAAGATATTGCCGCTCGACTGATTCGGAGTGAGACCTCTGCTGTTAAACTGGAGCCAGTCATAAGCACACTGCCCAGGTATGGGAAACTCTCCACTCTCTCCACAACTGCCCCATCACCGATTGGGAGTTGTGGTGGTGGAGTGTCCGATGGTACAAAATACCCAGGCAGGTGCTTAGTTTTGGTGGGGCTGATGGTAAGGCCCCACCTCTTAGTGGCATGCTCCAGTCTCAGCAGCAGCGTCTCCAACTCCTCCTCTGACTGAGCAGCTATTACCAAGTCATCAGCATACATAACGTGGTTGAGCAATAGGGAGCCATCCCTTGACCGCACCCGGGCATCGATTAGCCTCCCATTATATCTGTACCATATGGAGATTCCCCCGGCACAGCTATTGAAGGCTTCACGAACTACGTGGTCAAAATAGATGTTAAATAATGTGGGAGCCAAAGGACATCCCTGTCGCACCCCAAGGTGTACAGGGAATGGCTCTGACTCCCGGCCACGTAGTTTTACCCGAGCCCGCTCACCATCATGAAGGTCCTTAATGATCGTGAGCAGAGGGTCAGGTACTCCAAAAGCACGAAGAACGACCCAGAGCCCAGGCCTACTGATGGTATCATAGGCCTTGACCAGGTCAATAAAGCAGAGATGTAGGTCTTGTTGGAATTCCCTACACCTCTGCTGTAGCAGACGGACAGAAAATATGGCATCTGTGCAGGACCGCCCTTTCCTGAAACCGCATTGGGGCTCCGCAAGCCTCTCCTCAGCGTGCCTGGCAAGGCGATGCTGAATAATCCTTGCCAGGACCTTTCCCGGCACACTGAGGAGTGAGATGCCCCTGTAGTTGTTACAGTCTGTGCGGTCCCCCTTCTTAAAAAGGGGGACCACCAGGGCATCCTTCCAATCCTGCGGAACCCGTCCAGTGGTCCAGACTGTTGTTATGATGTCATATAGGGCAGTCTGTGCACAAACGCCACCCTCCCTCAGCATTTCGCTTGGGAGATCATCTCTGCCCGCTGCCTTTCCTGGTCTCAGACTCCGGATCGCCTTCAATACTTCCTCAGCAGATGGCACCTCAGCCAGCCACTCACAGGGGGTGACTTCATCCAATATTTGAGGCACCGCAGCCTCAGCAGGGTCATCCTCACTTTGTGCCGCGATGTTTTCCTGGCTGAGGGATTTTCCCTCCCCCAGGACCTCACAGAAATGCTCAGCAAATCTGCGAACCTGTTCCTGGGGGTCGGAAATTGGATCACCGTTTTTTCCCCTAATGATGGTAATAGGTGTGGCGCTGCAGGTTACTTTTTTGATGGAGTTAAATAGAGATTTGTGATCACGGGCCACTGAGGCAGACTCCATCTCCTCAGCAACCCGCGACCACCACCCATCCTTGCAGCGCCTCACGGCTCTCCGAACCTCCGAGCGAAGGCTGCGGTAAGCCTCCTCATTCTCTGACGTGGGATTCTGTAGCCGATGACAGTGGGCCTGTCGCTTTTTCTCAACCATCCTGAACAACTCCTCTGTCATCCAGGGTGTCTGGGGAGGTCTGGACCGCGTACCCAAAGCAGCCATTGCAGCTGCATGAGTCACAGTCCTAAACCTCGCCCATTTACCCTCGACATCAGGAGGAGTCGGGGACGATGCCAATCCCAGCCGCAAGCGATGATGAAATTCTCGCTTGCAACTTTCATCAGATAACTGAGACCAGGCCACTTTAGGTTGGAATGGGGTCCTGGGTGTACACCCACCACCGGAGTGGAAGAATGGCAGGCGCATCTTACAGATGACTAGTCGATGGTCAGAGGGCAGATCAGCTCCACGGTAGGTCCTGGTGTCAAGGACATGGGCTCGCATTCGCTGGTCCGTCACTATGTAGTCCAGCAGATGTTCTTGCTTGGACCCGGCATGCATCCATGATGTTGTGTGGATGCGCCGATGCCGGAACAGCGTGTTGGTAATTACAAGCCCATGGGCTGCACAAAAATCTAGCAGCCTCCTACCGTTGTTATTGAGCTGATCTGGCCCATGCCCTCCAATCACTCCAGACCAGGTGCCAGTATCATGACCAACTCGGGCATTGAAGTCACCCAACATGATGACTCTATCCCGAGGGGCCACTTTAGGCAGCACCTGTGACAGGAGGTCATAGAAGGCATCTGACTCATCGGCTTTGCCTGCATCCCTCCACGGATGTTCATCTTCGGTGGGGGCATAAGTAACCACGACCACCATTCCTCGCCTCCGGTTGATGGGAAGGCGAGCCCAAAGTAGCCTGGGGCTTACAGCTTCCCACACCTCACCGCCACGCTCCCACGCCCCCTTCATTCTTTTGTTCAAAAGAAGACCCACACCCTGTTGTTTGGCAGTCTGCTGCCCCGAGTAGAGGACTGTCCACCCCTCATGGTGGCAGGAGCCAGAGCCGGTCCACCGGACCTCCTGAATGCCGCATAGATCCAGGCGGTACCGGTCCAGCTCCCGACAGAGGAGTGGCAGCCTCTCCTCTGCAGTGAGCGTTCGAACATTCCACGTGGCCAACCGTAGTGGCTTTTCGTTGTTTCTGGAGTAGCCCCGAGGGTAGGTATTCAATCTCCTGGCTCCGCCAATTGGGGTTTGGCCAGGAGACGTCATAGACGCCTGGCCCCCCGGGGCCTCCGGCACAAGCTTAGTTGTTACATATTTCATTCGTAGTTTCGTGGTAATTAATTGAAGGTGGAGGGGTTACCAGCCCCTCGCACCCGTCCAGAGCCCCCGTTTAGCCCCTGTGGTGGACACATATGCCATGAGCGGAGGAGCCAATCAAAATTGGATCTCCCCCCACAGCGCTGTCCACGACAGAGTTGCCCGTCCGGCACCGCGAGGAGGTAGGGGGTTGTTTTGCCAGACACACACACACACAGACACACACACACACACAGACACACAGACACACACACAAACACACACAGACACACACAGACACACACACAGACACACACACAGACACACACACAAACACACACAGACACACACACAGACACACACACAGACACACACACAAACACACACAAACACACACAGACACACACACACAGACACACACACAGACACACATACACAGACACACACACAAACACACACACACAAACACACACAGACACACACACACAGACACACACACAGATACACACACACAGAGACACACACACACAGACACACACAGACACACACACACAGACACACACACACACAGACACACACACACACAGACACACAGACACACACACAGACAAAGACAAAGATCCCCCATATAGCCTTAACAGACTGTAGGGGCAAGTGCTGTTAGCGAGCACCTATGAAGGCCGGAACGGTACACGAGGGGGTGGGTGGCCAGCACCACGCCCGACCGCCTTTGTCTCCCCAGTGGCGATATTTACACACCGCACCAGGTACTCATTTTGAGGCTGAGTCGACCTAGGGGAGGCCTGGGACTGGTTCAGATAATCGTCACTAGTGTTGGCCGTGAGCGGGAATCGAACTCGGGTCGCCAGGTTCATAGCGCAGCGCGCTAACCGCTACACTATCGCTCCCCCACAGACACACACAGACACACACACACACAGACACACACACAGACACACACACACACACAGACACACAGACACACACACAGACACACACAGACACACACACACAGACACACACACACACACAGAGACACACACACACAGACACACACACACAGACACACACACACACAGACACACACAGACACACACACAGACACACACACAGACACACACAGACACACACACACAGACACACACACACACAGACACACACACAGACACACACACAGACACACACAGACAGACACACACACACACACAGACACACACACAGACACACACACACAGACACACACACACACAGACACACACACAGACACACACACACACACACAGACACACAGACACACACACAGACACACACAGACACACACACACAGACACACACAGACACACACACACACAGACACACACACACACACAGAGACACACACACACAGACACACACACACAGACACACACACACACAGACACACACAGACACACACACAGACACACACACAGACACACACAGACACACACACACAGACACACACACACACAGACACACACACAGACACACACACAGACACACACAGACAGACACACACACACACACACAGACACACACACATACAGACACACACAGACACACACACACAGACACACACACAGACACACACACACACACCTCCCCACTCCCCCGCCCCATTCTATCCCTACCACACCCCCGCCCTCACCCTGGCCCCGCCTCCCACCCTGGCCCCACCCCCCCAACCTGGCCACGCCTCCCACCCAGGCCACGCCTCTCACCCCGGGCCACGCCCCCATGCGTCTCACCAGCCTCTGGCATGCCCTGAGCCCGCTGGATGCGAGCGTTGAGAACTTCCTTGGCGGAGACGAAGAAGACCCGGTCATCCACCTGGGGGTCAGGGGTCAGGGGTCAGGGGGTCAGGGGGTGGGTGAGTGGGTGAGTGAGTGGGTGGGTGGGTGGGTGAGTGGGTGG
Organism: Petromyzon marinus; assembly: GCF_048934315.1. Classification (NCBI taxonomy): domain Eukaryota; kingdom Metazoa; phylum Chordata; class Hyperoartia; order Petromyzontiformes; family Petromyzontidae; genus Petromyzon; species Petromyzon marinus. The sequence continues at coordinate 43,674 of NW_027423491.1, forward strand.
GTGGGTGAGTGAGTGAGTGGGTGAGTGAGTGGGTGGGTGAGTGGGTGGGTGGGTGAGTGAGTGAGTGGGTGGGTGAGTGAGTGGGTGAGTGAGTGGGTGAGTGGTGAGTGAGTGAGTGAGTGAGTGGGTGAGTGAGTGAGTGGGTGAGTGAGTGGGTGAGTGAGTGGGTGAGTGAGTGGGTGGGTGGGTGAGTGAGTGGGTGGATAAGTGAGTGGGTGGGTGAGTGAGTGAGGGGGTGAGTGAGTGAGTGGGTGAGTGAGTGGGTGGGTGAGTGGGTGGGTGGGTGAGTGAGTGGGTGAGTGAGTGGGTGGGTGAGTGGGTGAGTGAGTGGGTGAGTGAGTGGGTGAGTGGGTGAGTGAGTGAGTGGGTGAGTGGGTGAGTGAGTGGGTGAGTGGTGAGTGAGTGAGTGGCTGAGTGAGTGAGTGGCTGAGTGAGTGGTTGAGTGAGTGAGTGAGTGGCTGAGTCCACCACCTGTGAGCGGTCGATCACCGCCAACTCGTCCACCAGGAACCCGGCACATCGCTCCCAGTGCTGCCTTCGCACCTGGGGAGGTGGGGGGGGGTGATGATATACAGCTACAGACAAAGGTCCCCCAGGTAGCCTCTAGCAGGCTGTAGGGGCAAGTGCTGTCATCATCACCTACACACAGACAAAGATCCCCCGTGTAGCCTCTAGCAGGTTGTAGGGGCAAGTGCTGTCAGTAGCGAGTAGCAGCGCCTATGAAGGCTACCGGCACTGTGGCACACACAGAGGGGGTGGCCACCAGCACCACTCCACCACCACCACCACTACACCACCACCACTACACCACCACCACCACTACACCACCACCACTACACCACCACCACCACTACACCACAACTACCACCACTACACAACCACCACTACACCACCACTACACCACCACTACACCACCACCACCAACACTACACCACCACAACACCACCACTACACCACAACACCACCACCACTACACCACCACTACACCACTACACCACCACTACACCACCACCACTACAACACCATCACTACACCACCACTACACCAGCTACTCAGTTGAGGCTGAGTCGACCTGGGGGAGGCCCAGGAGAGGGTGAGGAGAGGGTGAGGAGTGAGGAGTGAGTGAGTGAGTGAGGAGAGGGTGAGGAGTGAGTGAGTGAGTGAGGAGTGAGTGAGTGAGTGAGGAGTGAGTGTGTGGGTGAGTGAGTGGGTGAGTGAGTGAGTGAGGAGTGAGTGAGTGAGTGGTGAGTGAGGAGTGAGTGAGTGAGTGAGGAGTGAGTAGTGAGTGAGTGATGAGTGAGTGAGTGAGGAGTGAGTGAGTGAGTGA
>NW_027423491.1:52500-62500 GCF_048934315.1 Petromyzon marinus
ACTGAGTGAGTGAGTGACTGAGTGAGTGGTGAGTGACTGAGTGAGTGACTGAGTGAGTGACTGAGTGACTGAGTGACTGAGTGAGTGACTGAGTGAGTGACTGAGTGAGTGACTGAGTGAGTGGTGAGTGAGTGACTGAGTGAGTGACTGAGTGAGTGAGTGACTGAGTGAGTGACTGAGTGAGTGACTGAGTGACTGAGTGAGTGGTGAGTGACTGAGTGAGTGAGTGAGTGGTGAGTGACTGAGTGAGTGAGTGAATGAGTGAGTGACTGATTGACTGAGTGAGTGAGTGAGTGGTGAGTGAGTGACTGAGTGAGTGGTGAGTGACTGAGTGACTGAGTGAGTGAGTGAGTGACTGAGTGACTGAGTGAGTGAGTGACTGAGTGAGTGACTGAGTGACTGAGTGAGTGAGTGAGTGGTGAGTGAGTGACTGAGTGACTGAGTGAGTGAGTGACTGAGTGACTGAGTGAGTGACTGAGTGACTGAGTGAGTGAGTGAGTGGTGAGTGAGTGACTGAGTGACTGAGTGAGTGAGTGACTGAGTGAGTGACTGAGTGAGTGAGTGAGTGGTGAGTGAGTGACTGAGTGACTGAGTGAGTGGTGAGTGAGTGACTGAGTGAGTGACTGAGTGAGTGAGTGTGTGAGTGACTGAGTGAGTGACTGAGTGAGTGACTGAGTGAGTGAGTGTGTGAGTGACTGAGTGAGTGACTGAGTGAGTGACTGACTGAGTGACTGAGTGACTGACTGAGTGAGTGACTGAGTGACTAAGTGGGTGAGTGAGTGAGTGGTGAGTGACTGAGTGAGTGAGTGAGTGGTGAGTGACTGAGTGAGTGAGTGAGTGACTGAGTGAGTGACTGAGTGAGTGACTGAGTGACTGAGTGAGTGACTGAGTGAGTGACTGAGTGAGTGACTGAGTGAGTGACTGAGTGAGTGAGTGAGTGACTGAGTGACTGACTGACTGAGTGAGTAACTGAGTGAGTAACTGAGTGAGTGACTGAGTGACTGAGTGAGTGACTGAGTGAGTGGGTGAGTGACTGAGTGAGTAACTGAGTGAGTGACTGAGTGAGTGACTGAGTGACTGACTGAGTGAGTGACTGAGTGAGTGACTGAGTGAGTGACTGAGTGAGTAACTGAGTGAGTAACTGAGTGAGTGACTGAGTGACTGACTGAGTGACTGACTGAATGAGTGACTGAGTGAGTGACTGAGTGAGTGACTGAGTGAGTGACTGAGTGAGTGACTGAGTGAGTGACTGAGTGAATGACTGAGTGACTGAGTGAGTGACTGACTGAGTGAGTAACTGAGTGACTGACTGAGTGAGTGACTGAGTGAGTGACTGAGTGAGTGACTGAGTGAGTGAGTGACTGAGTGAGTGACTGAGTGACTGACTGACTGAGTGACTGACTGACTGAGTGAGTGACTGACTGAGTGACTGAGCGAGTGACTGAGCGAGTGACTGAGTGAGTGACTGAGTGACTGACTGAGTGAGTGACTGAGTGACTGACTGAGTGAGTGACTGAGTGAGTGACTGAGTGAGTGACTGAGTGACTGACTGAGTGAGTGACTGAGTGAGTGACTGAGTGAGTGACTGAGTGACTGAGTGAGTGACTGAGTGAGTGACTGAGTGACTGAGTGAGTGACTGACTGAGTGAGTAACTGAGTGAGTGACTGAGTGAGTGACTGAGTGAGTGACTGAGTGAGTGACTGAGTGAGTGACTGAGTGACTGAGTGAGTGACTGACTGAGTGAGTAACTGAGTGACTGACTGAGTGAGTGACTGAGTGAGTGACTGACTGACTGAGTGACTGACTGACTGAGTGAGTGACTGACTGAGTGACTGAGTGAGTGACTGAGTGAGTGACTGAGTGACTGACTGAGTGAGTGAGTGAGTGACTGAGTGAGTGACTGAGTGAGTGACTGAGTGACTGAGTGAGTGAGTGACTGAGTGAGTGAGTGACTGAGTGAGTGACTGAGTGACTGAGTGAGTGACTGAGTGAGTGAGTGACTGACTGAGTGAGTGACTGGGTGAGTGAGTGACTGAGTGAGTGACTGAGTGAGTGACTGAGTGAGTGACTGAGTGACTGAGTGAGTGACTGAGTGAGTGACTGAGTGACTGAGTGAGTGAGTGAGTGACTGAGTGAGTGACTGAGTGACTGAGTGAGTGACTGAGTGACTGAGTGACTGAGTGAGTGAGTGAGTGAGTGACTGAGTGACTGAGTGAGTGACTGAGTGAGTGACTGAGTGACTGAGTGAGTGAGTGACTGAGTGAGTGAGTGAGTGACTGAGTGAGTGACTGAGTGACTGACTGACTGAGTGACTTACTGAGTGAGTGACTGACTGAGTGACTGAGTGAGTGACTGAGTGAGTGACTGAGTGACTGACTGAGTGAGTGACTGAGTGAGTGACTGAGTGACAGACTGAGTGAGTGACTGAGTGAGTGACTGAGTGAGTGACTGAGTGAGTGACTGAGTGACTGAGTGAGTGAGTGACTGAGTGAGTGACTGAGTGAGTGACTGAGTGACTGAGTGAGTGACTGAGTGAGTGACTGACTGAGTGAGTGACTGGGTGAGTGAGTGACTGAGTGAGTGACTGAGTGAGTGACTGAGTGAGTGACTGACTGAGTGACTGAGTGACTGAGTGAGTGAGTGACTGAGTGAGTGAGTGACTGAGTGAGTGAGTGAGTGACTGAGTGAGTGAGTGAGTGAGTGACTGAGTGAGTGACTGAGTGAGTGACTGAGTGACTGAGTGAGTGACTGAGTGAGTGAGTGACTGAGTGAGTGACTGAGTGAGTGACTGAGTGACTGAGTGAGTGACTGACTGAGTGAGTGACTGAGTGAGTGACTGAGTGACTGAGTGAGTGACTGAGTGACTGAGTGAGTGACTGAGTGAGTGACTGAGTGAGTGAGTGACTGAGTGAGTGACTGAGTGACTGACTGACTGAGTGACTGGCTGACTGAGTGAGTGACTGACTGAGTGACTGAGTGAGTGACTGAGTGAGTGACTGAGTGACTGACTGAGTGAGTGACTGAGTGAGTGACTGAGTGACTGACTGAGTGAGTGACTGAGTGAGTGACTGAGTGAGTGACTGAGTGACTGAGTGAGTGAGTGACTGAGTGAGTGAGTGAGTGACTGAGTGAGTGACTGAGTGACTGAGTGAGTGACTGAGTGAGTGAGTGACTGGGTGAGTGAGTGACTGAGTGAGTGACTGAGTGAGTGACTGACTGAGTGACTGAGTCACTGAGTGGGTGAGTGACTGAGTGACTGAGTGAGTGGTGAGTGACTGAGTGAGTGAGTGAGTGGTGAGTGACTGAGTGAGTGAGTGACTGAGTGAGTGACTGAGTGACTGAGTGAGTGAGTGAGTGGTGAGTGAGTGACTGAGTGAGTGGTGAGTGACTGAGTGACTGAGTGAGTGACTGAGTGACTGAGTGAGTGAGTGACTGAGTGAGTGACTGAGTGACTGAGTGAGTGAGTGAGTGGTGAGTGAGTGACTGAGTGACTGAGTGAGTGAGTGAGTGAGTGACTGAGTGACTGAGTGAGTGACTGAGTGACTGAGTGAGTGAGTGAGTGGTGAGTGAGTGACTGAGTGACTGAGTGAGTGAGTGACTGAGTGAGTGACTGAGTGAGTGAGTGAGTGGTGAGTGAGTGACTGAGTGACTGAGTGAGTGGTGAGTGAGTGACTGAGTGAGTGACTGAGTGAGTGAGTGTGTGAGTGACTGAGTGAGTGACTGAGTGAGTGACTGAGTGAGTGAGTGTGTGAGTGACTGAGTGAGTGACTGAGTGAGTGACTGACTGAGTGACTGACTGAGTGAGTGACTGAGTGACTAAGTGGGTGAGTGAGTGAGTGGTGAGTGACTGAGTGAGTGAGTGAGTGGTGAGTGACTGAGTGAGTGAGTGAGTGACTGAGTGAGTGACTGAGTGAGTGACTGAGTGACTGAGTGAGTGACTGAGTGAGTGACTGAGTGAGTGAGTGAGTGACTGAGTGACTGACTGACTGAGTGAGTAACTGAGTGAGTAACTGAGTGAGTGACTGAGTGACTGAGTGAGTGACTGAGTGAGTGGGTGAGTGACTGAGTGAGTAACTGAGTGAGTGACTGAGTGAGTGACTGAGTGACTGACTGAGTGAGTGACTGAGTGAGTGACTGAGTGAGTAACTGAGTGAGTAACTGAGTGAGTGACTGAGTGAGTGACTGAGTGACTGACTGAGTGACTGACTGAATGAGTGACTGAGTGAGTGACTGAGTGAGTGACTGAGTGAGTGACTGAGTGACTGAGTGACTGAGTGAGTGACTGAGTGAGTGACTGAGTGAATGACTGAGTGACTGAGTGAGTGACTGACTGAGTGAGTAACTGAGTGACTGACTGAGTGAGTGACTGAGTGAGTGACTGAGTGAGTGACTGAGTGAGTGAGTGACTGAGTGAGTGACTGAGTGACTGACTGACTGAGTGACTGACTGACTGAGTGACTGAGCGAGTGACTGAGTGAGTGACTGAGTGACTGACTGAGTGAGTGACTGAGTGAGTGACTGAGTGACTGACTGAGTGAGTGACTGAGTGAGTGACTGAGTGAGTGACTGAGTGACTGACTGAGTGAGTGACTGAGTGAGTGACTGAGTGAGTGACTGAGTGACTGAGTGAGTGACTGAGTGACTGAGTGAGTGACTGACTGAGTGAGTAACTGAGTGACTGACTGAGTGAGTGACTGAGTGAGTGACTGAGTGAGTGACTGAGTGAGTGAGTGACTGAGTGAGTGACTGAGTGACTGACTGAGTGACTGACTGACTGAGTGAGTGACTGACTGAGTGACTGAGTGACTGAGTGAGTGACTGAGTGAGTGACTGAGTGACTGACTGAGTGAGTGAGTGAGTGACTGAGTGAGTGACTGAGTGAGTGACTGAGTGACTGAGTGAGTGAGTGACTGAGTGAGTGAGTGAGTGACTGAGTGAGTGACTGAGTGACTGAGTGAGTGACTGAGTGAGTGAGTGACTGACTGAGTGAGTGACTGGGTGAGTGAGTGACTGAGTGAGTGAGTGAGTGACTGAGTGAGTGACTGAGTGACTGACTGACTGAGTGACTGGCTGACTGAGTGAGTGAGTGACTGACTGAGTGACTGAGTGAGTGACTGAGTGAGTGACTGAGTGAGTGACTGAGTGAGTGACTGAGTGAGTGACTGAGTGAGTGACTGAGTGACTGAGTGAGTGAGTGACTGAGTGAGTGAGTGAGTGACTGAGTGAGTGACTGAGTGACTGAGTGAGTGACTGAGTGAGTGAGTGACTGACTGAGTGAGTGACTGGGTGAGTGAGTGACTGAGTGAGTGACTGAGTGAGTGACTGACTGAGTGACTGAGTGACTGAGTGGGTGAGTGACTGAGTGAGTGATTGACTGAGTGAGTGACTGAATGACTGAGTGACTGAGTGACTGAGTGAGTGACTGAGTGACTGAGTGAGTGACTGAGTGAGTGAGTGAGTGACTGAGTGACTGAGTGAGTGACTGAGTGAGTGACTGAGTGAGTGACTGACTGAGTGACTGAGTGAGTGACTGAGTGACTGAGTGACTGAGTGAGTGACTGAGTGAGTGACTGAGTGACTGAGTGAGTGAGTGACTGAGTGAGTAACTGAGTGAGTGACTGAGTGAGTGACTGAGTGAGTGACTGAGTGAGTGACTGAGTGAGTGACTGAGTGACTGAGTGAGTGACTGACTGAGTGAGTAACTGAGTGACTGACTGAGTGAGTGACTGAGTGAGTGACTGACTGACTGAGTGACTGACTGACTGAGTGAGTGACTGACTGAGTGACTGAGTGAGTGACTGAGTGAGTGACTGAGTGACTGACTGAGTGAGTGAGTGAGTGACTGAGTGAGTGACTGAGTGAGTGACTGAGTGACTGAGTGAGTGAGTGACTGAGTGAGTGAGTGACTGAGTGAGTGACTGAGTGACTGAGTGAGTGACTGAGTGAGTGAGTGACTGACTGAGTGAGTGACTGGGTGAGTGAGTGACTGAGTGAGTGACTGAGTGAGTGACTGAGTGAGTGACTGAGTGACTGAGTGAGTGACTGAGTGAGTGACTGAGTGACTGAGTGAGTGAGTGAGTGACTGAGTGAGTGACTGAGTGACTGAGTGAGTGACTGAGTGACTGAGTGACTGAGTGAGTGAGTGAGTGAGTGACTGAGTGACTGAGTGAGTGACTGAGTGAGTGACTGAGTGACTGAGTGAGTGAGTGACTGAGTGAGTGAGTGAGTGACTGAGTGAGTGACTGAGTGACTGACTGACTGAGTGACTTACTGAGTGAGTGACTGACTGAGTGACTGAGTGAGTGACTGAGTGAGTGACTGAGTGACTGACTGAGTGAGTGACTGAGTGAGTGACTGAGTGACAGACTGAGTGAGTGACTGAGTGAGTGACTGAGTGAGTGACTGAGTGACTGAGTGAGTGAGTGACTGAGTGAGTGACTGAGTGAGTGACTGAGTGACTGAGTGAGTGACTGAGTGAGTGACTGACTGAGTGAGTGACTGGGTGAGTGAGTGACTGAGTGAGTGACTGAGTGAGTGACTGAGTGAGTGACTGACTGAGTGACTGAGTGACTGAGTGAGTGAGTGACTGAGTGAGTGAGTGACTGAGTGAGTGAGTGAGTGACTGAGTGAGTGAGTGAGTGAGTGACTGAGTGAGTGACTGAGTGAGTGACTGAGTGACTGAGTGAGTGACTGAGTGAGTGAGTGACTGAGTGAGTGACTGAGTGAGTGACTGAGTGACTGAGTGAGTGACTGAGTGACTGAGTGAGTGACTGAGTGAGTGACTGAGTGAGTGAGTGACTGAGTGAGTGACTGAGTGACTGACTGACTGAGTGACTGGCTGACTGAGTGAGTGACTGACTGAGTGACTGAGTGAGTGACTGAGTGAGTGACTGAGTGACTGACTGAGTGAGTGACTGAGTGAGTGACTGAGTGACTGACTGAGTGAGTGACTGAGTGAGTGACTGAGTGAGTGACTGAGTGACTGAGTGAGTGAGTGAGTGACTGAGTGAGTGAGTGAGTGACTGAGTGAGTGACTGAGTGACTGAGTGAGTGACTGAGTGAGTGAGTGACTGGGTGAGTGAGTGACTGAGTGAGTGACTGAGTGAGTGACTGACTGAGTGACTGAGTCACTGAGTGGGTGAGTGACTGAGTGACTGAGTGAGTGGTGAGTGACTGAGTGAGTGAGTGAGTGGTGAGTGACTGAGTGAGTGAGTGACTGAGTGAGTGACTGAGTGACTGAGTGAGTGAGTGAGTGGTGAGTGAGTGACTGAGTGAGTGGTGAGTGACTGAGTGACTGAGTGAGTGACTGAGTGACTGAGTGAGTGAGTGACTGAGTGAGTGACTGAGTGACTGAGTGAGTGAGTGAGTGGTGAGTGAGTGACTGAGTGACTGAGTGAGTGAGTGAGTGACTGAGTGACTGAGTGAGTGACTGAGTGACTGAGTGAGTGAGTGAGTGGTGAGTGAGTGACTGAGTGACTGAGTGAGTGAGTGACTGAGTGAGTGACTGAGTGAGTGAGTGAGTGGTGAGTGAGTGACTGAGTGACTGAGTGAGTGGTGAGTGAGTGACTGAGTGAGTGACTGAGTGAGTGAGTGTGTGAGTGACTGAGTGAGTGACTGAGTGAGTGACTGAGTGAGTGAGTGTGTGAGTGACTGAGTGAGTGACTGAGTGAGTGACTGACTGAGTGACTGACTGAGTGAGTGACTGAGTGACTAAGTGGGTGAGTGAGTGAGTGGTGAGTGACTGAGTGAGTGAGTGAGTGGTGAGTGACTGAGTGAGTGAGTGAGTGACTGAGTGAGTGACTGAGTGAGTGACTGAGTGACTGAGTGAGTGACTGAGTGAGTGACTGAGTGAGTGAGTGAGTGACTGAGTGAGTGACTGAGTGACTGACTGACTGAGTGAGTAACTGAGTGAGTAACTGAGTGAGTGACTGAGTGACTGAGTGAGTGACTGAGTGAGTGGGTGAGTGACTGAGTGAGTAACTGAGTGAGTGACTGAGTGAGTGACTGAGTGACTGACTGAGTGAGTGACTGAGTGAGTGACTGAGTGAGTAACTGAGTGAGTAACTGAGTGAGTGACTGAGTGAGTGACTGAGTGACTGACTGAGTGACTGACTGAATGAGTGACTGAGTGAGTGACTGAGTGAGTGACTGAGTGAGTGACTGAGTGACTGAGTGACTGAGTGAGTGACTGAGTGAGTGACTGAGTGAATGACTGAGTGACTGAGTGAGTGACTGACTGAGTGAGTAACTGAGTGACTGACTGAGTGAGTGACTGAGTGAGTGACTGAGTGAGTGACTGAGTGAGTGAGTGACTGAGTGAGTGACTGAGTGACTGACTGACTGAGTGACTGACTGACTGAGTGAGTGACTGACTGAGTGACTGAGCGAGTGACTGAGTGAGTGACTGAGTGACTGACTGAGTGAGTGACTGAGTGAGTGACTGAGTGACTGACTGAGTGAGTGACTGAGTGAGTGACTGAGTGAGTGACTGAGTGACTGACTGAGTGAGTGACTGAGTGAGTGACTGAGTGAGTGACTGAGTGAGTGACTGAGTGAGTGACTGAGTGAGTGACTGACTGAGTGACTGAGTGACTGACTGAGTGAGTGAGTGACTGAGTGAGTGGTGAGTGAGTGACTGACTGAGTGACTGAGTGACTGACTGAGTGAGTGAGTGACTGAGTGACTGAGTGAGTGACTGAGTGACTGAGTGAGTGAGTGACTGAGTGAGTGACTGAGTGAGTGACTGAGTGAGTGAGTGAGTGACTGAGTGAGTGACTTAGTGAGTGACTGAGTGACTGAGTGACTGAGTGAGTGAGTGACTGAGTGAGTGACTGAGTGACTGAGTGAGTGAGTGACTGAGTGAGTGACTGAGTGAGTGACTGAGTGACTTAGTGAGTGACTGAGTGAGTGACTGAGTGACTGAGTGAGTGACTGAGTGAGTGAGTGACTGAGTGAGTGAGTGGGTGACTGAGTGACTGAGTGACTGAGTGAGTGACTGAGTGACTGACTGAGTGACTGAGTGACTGAGTGAGTGACTGAGTGACTGAGTGAGTGACTGAGTGACTGAGTGAGTGAGTGACTGAGTGACTGACTGAGTGAGTGACTGAGAGAGTGACTGAGTGAGTGACTGAGTGACTGACTGAGTGACTGAGTGACTGAGTGACTGACTGAGTGAGTGACTGAGTGACTGAGAGAGTGACTGAGTGAGTGACTGAGTGAGTGACTGAGTGACTGACTGAGTGACTGACTGAGTGAGTGACTGAGTGAGTGACTGAGTGAGTGAGTGACTGACTGAGTGAGTGAGTGACTGAGTGAGTGACTGAGTGACTGAGTGAGTGACTGAGTGAGTGACTGAGTGACTGACTGAGTGACTGACTGAGTGACTGACTGAGTGAGTGACTTAGTGAGTGACTGAGTGACTGACTGAGTGAGTGACTTAGTGAGTGACTGAGTGACTGACTGAGTGAGTGACTTAGTGAGTGACTGAGTGACTGAGTGGGCAGCGTTTGTACAGTACGCGTGCTGCACACTGTATGCCCGGATCGCCGAGTGTACAGTGCGTGTACAGTGCACGTACAGTGCGTGTACAGTGCGTGTACAGTGCGTGTACAGTGCGGGGGGGGGGGGGACACTCCACCTGTCCAGCAGGACGACGTCATCACGGAGCAGTGTGCAGCGAGACTTGGGCCAGAAGACCCGAACCTCAGAGCCAGCGTCCAGACGCTCGTCCTGGTGCAGAGCGTGGGCCAGCTGGTTCACCGTCTACACTCACGCACGGGGAGACACGGGGAGACGCGGGGAGACATTGAGAGACATGGGGAGACACGGGGAGACACGGGGAGACGCGGGGAGACGCAGGGAGACACGGGGAGACACGGGGAGACATTGAGAGACACGGGGAGACAGGGGAGACGCGGGGAGACACGGGGAGACATTGAGAGACACGGGGAGACACGGGGAGACGGGGAGACACGGGGAGACACGGGGAGACACGGGGAG
>NW_027423492.1:0-66572 GCF_048934315.1 Petromyzon marinus
AGGACCGCCCGGGAGCGCCCGGGACCGCCCGGGACCGCCCCGGATTGCCCGGGACCACCCCAGGACCGCCCGGGACCGCCCGGGACCGCCCGGGACCGCCCGGGACCGCCCGGGACCGCCCGGGACCGCCCGGGACCGCCCGGGACCGCCCCGGACCACCCGGGACCGCCCGGGACCGCCCGGGACCGCCCGGGACCGCCCGGGACCGCCCGGGACCGCCCGGGACCGCTCTGGACCGCCCGGGACCGCCCGGGACTGCCCGGGACCGCCCGGGACTGCCCGGGACCGCCCGGGACCGCCCCGGACCGCCTCGGACCACCCCGGATTGCCCCGGACCGCCCGGGACAGCCCGGGACCGCCCGGGACCGCCCGGGACCGCCCCGGACCGCCCGGGACCGCCCTGGACTGCCCGGGACCGCCCCGGACCGCCCGGGACCGCCCGGGACCGCCCAGGAACGCCCTGACCGCCCTGGACCGCCGGGGACCGCCTGGAACCGCCCGGGACCGCTCTGGACTGCCCGGGACCGCCCGGGACTGCCCAGGACCGCCCGGGACCGCCCCCGGACCGCCCCGGACCACCCCGGATTGCCCCGGAATGCACCCAGACTGCCTAGGACCACACCCGGACAGCCCGGGACCGCCCCGACCGCCCGGGACCGCCCGGGACTGCCCGGGACCGCCCCGGACCGCCCGGGACCGCCCTAGAACGCCCGGGACCGCCCGGGACCGCCCGGGACCGCCCCGGACCGCCCAGGACCGCCTCGGACCGCCCGGGACCGCCCAGGACCGCACGGGACCACCCTGGACCGCCCGGGACCGCCCTGGAACGCCCGGTACCGCCCGGGACTGCCCGGGACCGCCCGGGACCGCCCTGGACCGCCCAGGACCACCCGGGACCGCCCGGGACAGCCCTGGACCGCCCCGGACCGCCCGGGACCACCCGGGACCGACCAGGACCGCCCGGGACCGCCCGGGACTGCCCGGGACCGCCCGGGACCGCCCGGGACCGCCCAGGACCGGCCGGGACCGCCCCGGACCGCCCGGGACCGCCCGGGACCGCCCCGACCGCCCGGGACCGCCCGGGGACTGCCCGGGACCGCCCGGGACCGCCCGGGATCGCCCGAACCGCCCGAGACCGCCCGGGACCGCCCGGGACCGCCCGGGACCGCCCGTGACCGCACCGGAACGCCCGGGACCGCCCGGGACCGCCCGGGACCGCACGGGACCGCCCAGGACCGCCCCGGACTGCCCGGGACTGCCCCGGACCGCCCGGGACCGCCCGGGACCGCCCGGGAGCACCGGGACCGCCCGGGACCGCCCCGGACCGCCCGGGACCACCCAGGACCGCCCGGGACCGCCCGGGACCGCCCGGGACTGCCCGGGACCGCCCGGGACCGCCCGGGACCGCCCGGGACCACCCGGGACCGCCCCGGACCGCCCTGGACTACCCCGGATTGCCCCGGACCGCACCCGGACCGCCCAGGACCACACCCGGACAGCCCGGGACCGCCCCGACCGCCCACGACCGCCCGGGACCGCCCGGAACCGCCCGGAACCGCCCCGGACCGCCCGGGACCGCCCTAGAACGCCGGGGACCGCCCGGGACCGCCCGGGACCGCCCCGGACCGCCCGGGACCGCCTCGGACCGCCCGAGACCGCCCAGGACCGCCCTGGACCACCCCTGGACCGCCCGGGACCGCCCTGGAACGCCCGGGACCGCCCGGGACCGCCCGGGACCGCCCGGGACCGCCCGGGACCGCCTGGGACTGCCCGGGACCGCCCTGGACCGCCAGGACCGCCCGGGACCACCCGAGACCGCCCGGGACCACCCGGGACTGCCCGGGACTGCCCGGGACCGCCCGGGACCGCCCGGACCGCCCGGGACCGCACCCGGACCGCCCAGGACCACACCCGGACAGCCCGGGACCGCCCCGACCGCCAGGGACCGCCCGGGACCGCCCGGGACCGCCCCGGACCGCCCGTGACCGCCCTAGAACACCCGGGACCGCCCGGGACCGCCCGAGACCGCCCCGGACCGCCCGGGACCGCCTCGGACCGCCCGGGATCGCCCAGGACCGCCCGGGACCGCACTGGACCGCCCGGGACCGCCCTGGAACGCCCGGGACCGCCCGAGACCGCCCGGGACCACCCAGGACCGCCCGGGACCGCCCTAGACAGCCCGGGACCACCCGGGACCGCCCGGGACCGCCCGGGAGCGCCCGGGACCGCCCGGGACCGCCCCGGACCGCCCGGGACCACCCGGGACCGCCCGGGACCGCCCGGGACCGCCCGGGACCGCCCGGGACCGCCCCGGACCGCCCGGGACCGCCCGGGACCGCCTGGGACCGCCCGAGACCGCCCTGGACCGCCGGGACCGCCCGGGACCGCCCGAGACCGCCCGGGACCACCCGGGACTGCCCGGGACTGCCCGGGACCGCCCGGGGACCGCCCCGGAGCGCCCGGGACCGCACCCGGACCGCCCAGGACCACACCCCCGACAGCCCGGGACCACCCCGACCGCCCGGGACCGCCCGGGACCGCCCGGGACCGCCCCGGACCGCCCGTGACCGCCCTAGAACGCCCTGGACCGCCCGGGACCGCCGGAGACCGCCCCGGACCGCCCGGGACCGCCTCGGACCGCCCGGGACCGCCCAGGACCGCCCGGGACCGAACTGGACCGCCCGGGACCGCCCCTGGAACGCCCGGGACCGCCCGAGACCGCCCGGGACCACCCAGGACCGCCCAGGACCGCCCTGGACCGCCCGGGACCACCCGGGACCGCCCGGGACCGCCCGGGACCGCCCAGGACCGCCCGGGACCCCCCGGGAGCGCCCGGGACCGCCCGGGACCGCCCCGGACCGCCCGGGACCGCACCGGACCGCTAGGGACCGCCCGGGACCGCCCGGGACTGCCCCGGACCGCCCGGGACCGCCCGGGACTGCCCCGGACCGCCCCAGACCGCCCAGGACCGCCCCGGACCGCCCGGGACCGCCCGGGACTGCCCGGGACCGCCCGGGACCGCCCGGACCGCCCCGGACCGCCCCGGATTGCCCCGGACCGCCCGGGACCGTCCCGCACCGCCCGGGACCGCCCCGGACCGCCCGGGACCGCCCCGGACCGCCCGGGACCGCCCGGGACCGACCCGGACCGCCCGGACCGCCCCGGATAGCCCCGAACCGCCCGTGACCGCCCGGGACCGCCCGGGACCGCCCGGGACCGCCCGGGACCGCCCGGGACCGCCCCGCGACCGCCCCGAACCGCCCGGGACCGCCCCGGACCGCCCGGGACCACCCCGGACCGACCGGGACCGCCCGGGACCGCCCGGGACCGCCCGGGACCGCCCGGGACCGCCCCGGACCGCCCGGGACCGCCCCGGACCGCCCAGGACCGCCCGGGACGCCCAGGACCGCCCGGGACCGCCCCGGACCGCCCGGGAGCGCCCGGGACCGCCCGGGACCGCCCCGGACCGCCCGGGACCACCCGGGACCGCCCGGGACCGCCCGGGACCGCCCGGGACCGCCCGGGACCGCCCGGGACCGCCCCGGACCGCCCGGGACCGCCCGGGACCGCCTGGGACCGCCCGAGACCGCCCTGGACCGCCGGGACCGCCCGGGACCGCCCGAGACCGCCCGGGACCACCCGGGACTGCCCGGGACTGCCCGGGACCGCCCGGGACCGCCCCGGAGCGCCCGGGACCGCACCCGGACCGCCCAGGACCACACCCCCGACAGCCCGGGACCACCCCGACCGCCCGGGACCGCCCGGGACCGCCCGGGACCGCCCCGGACCGCCCGTGACCGCCCTAGAACGCCCTGGACCGCCCGGGACCGCCGGAGACCGCCCCGGACCGCCCGGGACCGCCTCGGACCGCCCGGGACCGCCCAGGACCGCCCGGGACCGAACTGGACCGCCCGGGACCGCCCTGGAACGCCCGGGACCGCCCGAGACCGCCCGGGACCACCCAGGACCGCCCAGGACCGCCCTGGACCGCCCGGGACCACCCGGGACCGCCCGGGACCGCCCGGGACCGCCCAGGACCGCCCGGGACCCCCCCGGGAGCGCCCGGGACCGCCCGGGACCGCCCCGGACCGCCCGGGACCGCACCGGACCGCTAGGGACCGCCCGGGACCGCCCGGGACTGCCCCGGACCGCCCGGGACCGCCCGGGACTGCCCCGGACCGCCCCAGACCGCCCAGGACCGCCCCCGGACCGCCCGGGACCGCCCGGGACTGCCCGGGACCGCCCGGGACCGCCCGGACCGCCCCGGACCGCCCCGGATTGCCCCGGACCGCCCGGGACCGTCCCGCACCGCCCGGGACCGCCCCGGACCGCCCGGGACCGCCCCGGACCGCCCGGGACCGCCCGGGACCGACCCGGACCGCCCCGGACCGCCCCGGATAGCCCCGAACCGCCCGTGACCGCCCGGGACCGCCCGGGGACCGCCCGGGACCGCCCGGGACCGCCCGGGACCGCCCGCGACCGCCCCGAACCGCCCGGGACCGCCCCGGACCGCCCGGACCACCCCGGACCGACCGGGACCGCCCGGGACCGCCCGGGACCGCCCGGGACCGCCCGGGACCGCCCCGGACCGCCCGGGACCGCCCCGGACCGCCCAGGACCGCCCGGGACGCCCAGGACCGCCCGGGACCGCCCCGGACCGCCCGGAACCGCCCTAGAACACCCGGGACCGCCCGGGACCGCCCGGGACCGCCCCGGACCGCCCGGGACCGCCTCGGACCGCCCGGGACCGCCCAGGACCGCCAGGGACCACCCCGGACCGACCGGGACCGCCCGGGACCGCCCGGGACCGCCCGGGACCGCCCCGGGACCGCCGGGACGCCCAGGACCGCCCGGGACCGCCCCGGACCGCCCGGAACCGCCCTAGAACACCCGGGACCGCCCGGGACCGCCCGGGACCGCCCCGGACCGCCCGGGACCGCCTCGGACCGCCCGGGACCGCCCAGGACCGCCAGGGACCACCCTGGACCGCCCGGGACCGCCCTGGAACGCCCGGGACCGCCCGGGACCGCCCGGGACCGCCCGGGACCGCCCTGGACCGCCCGGGACCACCCGGGACCGCCCGGGACCGCCCGGGACCGCCCCGGACCGCCCGGGACCACCCGGGACCGACCAGGACCGCCCGGGACCGCCCGGGACTGCCCGGGACCGCCCGGGACCGCCCGGGACCGCCCGGGACCGCCCGGGACTGCCCCGGACCGCCCGGGACCGCCCGGGACCGCCCCGGACCGCCCGGGACTGCCCGGGACCGCCCGGGACCGCCCGGGACCGCCCAGGACCGCCCGAACCGCCCGAGACCGCCCGGGACCGCCCGGCACCGCCCGGGACCGCCTGGGACCGCACCGGACCGCCCGGGACCGCCCGGGACCGCCCGGGACCGCACGGGATCGCCCAGGACCGCCCCGGACCGCCCGGGACTGCCCCGGACAGCCCGGGACCGCCCGGGACCGCCCGGGAGCGCCCGGGAGCGTCCGGGACCGCCCCGGACCGCCCAGGACCAACCGGGACCGCCCGGGACCGCCCGGGACCGCCCGGGACTGCCCGGGACCGCCCGGGACCGCCCGGGACCGCCCGGGACCGCCCCGGACCGCCCCGGACCGCCCGGGACCGCCCCGGACCGCCCGGGACCGCCCCGGACCGCCCAAGACCGCCCCGGACCGCCCGGGACCGCCCGGGACCGCCCAAGACCGCTCCGGACCGCCCGGGACCGCCCCGGACCGCCCAGGACCGCCCCGGACCGCCCGGGACCGCCCCGGACCGCCCAAGACCGCCCCGGACCGCCCGGGACTGCCCGGGACCGCCCAAGACCGCTCCGGACCGCCCGGGACCGCCCGGGACCGTCCGGGACCGCCCCGGACCGCCCGGGACCGCCCCGGACCGCCCGGGACCGCCCCGGACCGCCCGGGACCGCCCCGGACTGCCCGGGACCGCCCCGGACCGCCCGGGACCGCCCCGGACCGCCCGAGACCGCCCGGGACCGCCCGGGACCGCCGGGACAGCCCGGGACCGCCCCGGACCGCCCTGGACCGCCCCGGACCGCCCGGGACCGCCCCGGACCGCCCGGGACCGCCCGGGACCGCCCGGGACCGCCCCGGACCGCCCGGGACCGCCCAGGACCGCCTGGGACTGCCCGGGACCGCCCTGGACCGCCAGGACCGCCCGGGACCACCCGAGACCGCCCGGGACCACCCGGGACTGCCCGGGACTGCCCGGGACCGCCCGGGACCGCCCCGGACCGCCCGGGACCACCCGGGACCGCCCGGGACCGCCCGGGACCGCCCGGGACCGCCCGGGACCGCCCGGGACCGCCCCGGACCGCCCGGGACCGCCCGGGACCGCCTGGGACCGCCCGAGACCGCCCTGGACCGCCGGGACCGCCCGGGACCGCCCGAGACCGCCCGGGACCACCCGGGACTGCCCGGGACTGCCCGGGACCGCCCGGGACCGCCCCGGAGCGCCCGGGACCGCACCCGGACCGCCCAGGACCACACCCCCGACAGCCCGGGACCACCCCGACCGCCCGGGACCGCCCGGGACCGCCCGGGACCGCCCCGGACCGCCCGTGACCGCCCTAGAACGCCCTGGACCGCCCGGGACCGCCGGAGACCGCCCGGACCGCCCGGGACCGCCTCGGACCGCCCGGGACCGCCCAGGACCGCCCGGGACCGAACTGGACCGCCCGGGACCGCCCTGGAACGCCCGGGACCGCCCGAGACCGCCCGGGACCACCCAGGACCGCCCAGGACCGCCCTGGACCGCCCGGGACCACCCGGGACCGCCCGGGACCGCCCGGGACCGCCCAGGACCGCCCGGGACCCCCCGGGAGCGCCCGGGAACCGCCCGGACCGCCCCGGGACCGCCCGGGACCGCACCGGACCGCTAGGGACCGCCCGGGACCGCCCGGGACTGCCCCGGACCGCCCGGGACCGCCCGGGACTGCCCCGGACCGCCCCAGACCGCCCAGGACCGCCCCGGACCCGCCCGGGACCGCCCGGGACTGCCCGGGACCGCCCGGGACCGCCCGCGACCGCCCCGGACCGCCCCGGATTGCCCCGACCGCCCGGGACCGTCCCGCACCGCCCGGGACCGCCCCGGACCGCCCGGGACCGCCCCGGACCGCCCGGGACCGCCCGGGACCGACCCGGACCGCCCCGGACCGCCCCGGATAGCCCCGAACCGCCCGTGACCGCCCGGGACCGCCGGGACCGCCCGGGACCGCCCGGGACCGCCCGGGACCGCCCGCGACCGCCCCGAACCGCCCGGGACCGCCCCGGACCGCCCGGGACCACCCCGGACCGACCGGGACCGCCCGGGACCGCCCCGGGACCGACCACGCCGCCCGACCCGCCCGGGACCGCCCGGGACCGCCCCGGGACCGCCCGGGACCGCCCCGGACCCGCAGGACCCGCCCGGACCGCCCAGGACCGCCCCGGACCGCCCGGCCCCGCCCGGAACCGCCCGGACCGCCCGGACCGCCCGGGACCGCCCTAGAACGCCCCGGGACCGCCCGGGACCGCCCGGGACCGCCCCCGGGCCGGGCGCCTCGGACCGCCCGGGACCGCCGGACCCGCCAGGGACCACCCCGGACCGACCGGGACCGCCCGGGACCGCCCGGGACCGCCCGGGACCGCCCGGGACCGCCCCGGACCGCCCGGGACCGCCCCGGACCGCCCAGGACCGCCCGGGACGCCCAGGACCGCCCGGGACCGCCCCGGACCGCCCGGAACCGCCCTAGAACACCCGGGACCGCCCGGGACCGCCCGGGACCGCCCCGGACCGCCCGGGACCGCCTCGGACCGCCCGGGACCGCCCAGGACCGCAGGGACCACCCTGGACCGCCCGGGACCGCCCTGGAACGCCCGGGACCGCCCGGGACCGCCCGGGACCGCCCGGGACCGCCCTGGACCGCCCGGGACCACCCGGGACCGCCCGGGACCGCCCGGGACCGCCCCGGACCGCCCGGGACCACCCGGGACCGACCAGGACCGCCCGGGACCGCCCGGGACTGCCCGGGACCGCCCGGGACCGCCCGGGACCGCCCGGGACCGCCCGGGACTGCCCCGGACCGCCCGGGACCGCCCGGGACCGCCCCGGACCGCCCGGGACTGCCCGGGACCGCCCGGGACCGCCCGGGACCGCCCAGGACCGCCCGAACCGCCCGAGACCGCCCGGGACCGCCCGGCACCGCCCGGGACCGCCTGGGACCGCACCGGACCGCCCGGGACCGCCCGGGACCGCCCGGGACCGCACGGGATCGCCCAGACCGCCCCGGACCGCCCGGGACTGCCCCGGACAGCCCGGGACCGCCCGGGACCGCCCGGGAGCGCCCGGGAGCGTCCGGGACCGCCCCGGACCGCCCAGGACCAACCGGGACCGCCCGGGACCGCCCGGGACCGCCCGGGACTGCCCGGGACCGCCCGGGACCGCCCGGGACCGCCCCGGGACCGCCCCGGACCGCCCCGGACCGCCCGGGACCGCCCCGGACCGCCCGGGACCGCCCCGGGACCGCCCAAGACCGCCCCGGACCGCCCGGGACCGCCCGGGACCGCCCAAGACCGCTCCGGACCGCCCGGGACCGCCCGGACCGCCCAGGACCGCCCCGGACCGCCCGGGACCGCCCCGGACCGCCCAGACCGCCCCGGACCGCCCGGGACCGCCCGGGACCGCCCAAGACCGCTCCGGACCGCCCGGGACCGCCCGGGACCGTCCGGGACCGCCCCGGACCGCCCGGGACCGCCCCGGACCGCCCGGGACCGCCCCGGACCGCCCGGACCGCCCCGGACTGCCCGGGACCGCCCGGGACCGCCCGGGACCGCCCCGGACCGCCCGAGACCGCCCGGGACCGCCCGGGACCGCCCGGGACAGCCCGGGACCGCCCCGGACCGCCCTGGACCGCCCGGACCGCCCGGGACCGCCCCGAACCGCCCGGGACCGCCCGGGACCGCCCGGGACCGCCCCGGACCGCCCGGGACCGCCCCAGGACCGCCTGGGACTGCCCGGGACCGCCCTGGACCGCCAGGGACCGCCCGGGACCACCCGAGACCGCCCGGACCACCCGGGACTGCCCGGGACTGCCCGGGACCGCCCGGGACCGCCCCGGACCGCCCGGGACCGCACCCGGACCGCCCAGGACCACACCCGGACAGCCCGGGACCGCCCCGACCGCCAGGGACCGCCCGGGACCGCCCGGGACCGCCCCGGGACCGCCCGTGACCGCCCTAGAACGCCCGGACCGCCCGGGACCGCCCGAGACCGCCCCGGACCGCCCGGGACCGCCTCGGACCGCCCGGGATCGCCCAGGACCGCCCGGGACCGCACTGGACCGCCCGGGACCGCCCTGGAACGCCCGGGACCGCCCAAGACCGCCCGGGACCACCCAGGACCGCCCGGGACCGCCCTAGACAGCCCGGGACCACCCGGGACCGCCCGGGACCGCCCGGGACCGCCCGGGACCGCCCGGGACCGCCCCGGACCGCCCGGGACCGCCCGGGACCGCCTGGGACCGCCTGGGACCGCCCTGGACCGCCGGGACCGCCCGGGACCGCCCGAGACCGCCCGGGACCACCGGGACTGCCTGGGACTGCCCGGGACCGCCCGGGACCGCCCCGGAGCGCCCGGACCGCACCCGGACCGCCCAGGACCACACCCGGACAGCCCGGGACCACCCCGACCGCCCGGGACCGCCCGGGACCGCCGGGACCGCCCCGGACCGCCCGTGACCGCCCTAGAACGCCCTGGACCGCCCGGGACCGCCGGGAGACCGCCCCGGACCGCCCGGGACCGCCTCGGACCGCCCGGGACCGCCCAGGACCGCCCGGGACCGCACTGGACCGCCCGGGACCGCCCTGGAACGCCCGGGACCGCCCGAGACCGCCCGGGACCACCCAGGACCGCCCAGGACCGCCCTGGACCGCCCTGGACCACCCGGGACCGCCCGGGACCGCCCGGGACCGCCCAGGACCGCCCGGGACCCCCCGGGAGCGCCCGGGACCGCCCGGGACCGCCCCGGACCGCCCGGGACCACCCGGGACCGCCCGGGACCGCCCGGGACCGCCCGTGACTGCCCGGGACCGCCCGGGACCGCCCGGGACCGCCCGGGAGCGCCCGGGACCGCCCCGGACCGCCCGGGACCGCCCGGGACCGCCCCGGACCGCCCGGGACTGCCCGGGACCGCCCGGGACCGCCCGGGACCGCCCGGACCGCCCGAACTGCCCGAGACCGCCCGGGACCGCCCGGGAATGCCCGGGACCGCCCGGGACCGCAACGGACCCGCCCGGGATCGCCCGGGACCGCCCGGGACCGCACAGGCCCGCCCGGGACCGCCCGGGACCGCCCCGGACCGCCCGGGACCACCCGGGACTGCCCGGGACCGCCCGGGACCGCCCGTGACTGCCCGGGACCGCCCGGGACCGCCCGGGACCGCCCGGGACCGCCCGGGACCGCCCCGGACCGCCCGGGACCGCCCGGGACCGCCCCGGACCGCCCGGGACTGCCCGGGACCGCCCGGGACCGCCCGGGACCGCCCGGGACCGCCCGAACTGCCCGAGACCGCCCGGGACCGCCCGGGAATGCCCGGGACCGCCCGGGACCGCAACGGACCGCCCGGGATCGCCCGGGACCGCCCGGGACCGCACAGGACCGCCCGGGACCGCCCCGGACCGCCCGGGACCGGCCCGGACCGCCCGGGACCGCCCCGGACCGCCCGGGACCGCACCGGACCGCTAGGGACCGCCCGGGACCGCCCGGGACCGCCCCGGACCGCCCGGGACCGCCCGGGACCGCCCCGGACCGCCCCAGACCGCCCAGGACCGCCCCGGACCGCCCGGGACCGCCCGGGACCGCCCGGGACCGCCCTGGACCGCCCGGGACCACCCGGGACCGCCCGGGACCGCCCGGGACCGCCCCGGACCGCCCGGGACCACCCGGGACCGACCAGGACCGCCCGGGACCGCCCGGGACTGCCCGGGACCGCCCGGGACCGCCCGGGACCGCCCGGGACCGCCCGAGACCGCCCCGGACCGCCCGGGACTGCCCGGGACCGCCGGGACCGCCCGGGACCGCCCAGGACCGCCCGAACCGCCCGAGACCGCCCGGGACCGCCCGGCACCGCCCGGGACCGCCTGGGACCGCACTGGACCGCCCGGGACCGCCCGGGACCGCCCGGGACCGCACGGGATCGCCCAGGACCGCCCCGGACCGCCCGGGACTGCCCCGGACAGCCCGGGACCGCCCGGGACCGCCCGGGAGCGCCCGGGAGCGCCCGGGACCGCCCGGACCGCCCGGGACCAACCGGGACCGCCCGGGACCGCCCGGGACCGCCCGGGACCGCCCGGGACTGCCCGGGACCGCCCGGGACCGCCCGGGACCGCCCGGGACCGCCCCGGACCGCCCCGGACCGCCCGGGACAGCCCCGGACCGCCCGAGACCGCCCCGGGGACAGCCCCGGACCGCCCGAGACCGCCCCGGACCGCCCAAGACCGCCCCGGACTGCCCGGGACCGCCCGGGACCGCCCAAGACCGCTCCGGACCGCCCGGGACCGCCCGGGACCGCCCGGGACCGCCCGGGACCGCCCGTGACCGCTCTGGACCGCCCGGGACCGCCCGGGACTGCCCGGGACCGCCCGGGACCGCCCCGGACCGCCCCGGACCACGCCGGATTGCCCCGGACCGTCCGGGACCGCCCCGGACCGCCCGGGACCGCCCCGGACCGCCCGGGACCGCCCCGGACCGCCCGGGACCGCCCCGGACTGCCCGGGACCGCCCCGGACCGCCCGGGACCGCCCCGGACCGCCCGAGACCGCCCGGGACCGCCCGGGACCGCCCGGGACCGCCCGGGACCGCCCTGGACCGCCCCGGACCGCCCGGGACCGCCCCGGACCGCCCGGGACCGCCCGGGACCGCCCGGGACCGCCCGGGACCGCCCGGGACCGCCCGGGACCGCCCGGGACCGCCTGGGACTGCCCGGGACCGCCCTGGACCGCCAGGACCGCCCGGGACCACCCGAGACCGCCCGGGACCACCCGGGACTGCCCGGGACTGCCCGGGACCGCCCGGGACCGCCCCGGACCGCCCGGGACCGCACCCGGACCGCCCAGGACCACACCCGGACAGCCCGGGACCGCCCCGACCGCCAGGGACCGCCCGGGACCGCCCGGGACCACCCCGGACCGCCCGTGACCGCCCTAGAACGCCCGGGACCGCCCGGGACCGCCCGAGACCGCCCCGGACCGCCCGGGACCGCCCCGGACCGCCCTGGACCGCCCCGGACCGCCCGGGACCGCCCCGGACCGCCCGGGACCGCCCGGGACCGCCCGGGACCGCCCGGGACCGCCCGGGACCGCCCGGGACCGCCCGGGACCGCCTGGGACTGCCCGGGACCGCCCTGGACCGCCAGGACCGCCCGGGACCACCCGAGACCGCCCGGGACCACCCGGGACTGCCCGGGACTGCCCGGGACCGCCCGGGACCGCCCCGGACCGCCCGGGACCGCACCCGGACCGCCCAGGACCACACCCGGACAGCCCGGGACCGCCCCGACCGCCAGGGACCGCCCGGGACCACCCGGGACCACCCCGGACCGCCCGTGACCGCCCTAGAACGCCCGGGACCGCCCGGGACCGCCCGAGACCGCCCCGGACCGCCCGGGACCGCCTCGGACCGCCCGGGATCGCCCAGGACCGCCCGGGACCGCACTGGACCGCCTGGGACCGCCCTGGAACGCCCGGGACCGCCCGAGACCGCCCGGGACCACCCAGGACCGCCCGGGACCGCCCTAGACAGCCCGGGACCACCCGGGACCGCCCGGGACCGCCCGGGACCGCCCGGGACCGCCCGGGAGCGCCCGGGACCGCCCGGGACCGCCCCGGACCGCCCGGGACCACCCGGGACCGCCCGGGACCGCCCGGACCGCCCGGGACCGCCCGGGACCGCCCTGGGACCGCCCCGGACCGCCCGGGACCGCCCGGGACCGCCTGGGACCGCCCGAGACCGTCCTGGACCGCCGGGACCGCCCGGGACCGCCCGAGACCGCCCGGGACCACCCGGGACTGCCCGGGACTGCCCGGGACCGCCCGGGACCGCCCCGGAGCGCCCGGGACCGCACCCGGACCGCCCAGGACCACACCCCCGACAGCCCGGGACCCCCCGACCGCCCGGGACCGCCCGGGACCGCCCGGGACCGCCCCGGACCGCCCGTGACCGCCCTAGAACGCCCTGGACCGCCCGGGACCGCCGGAGACCGCCCCGGACCGCCCGGGACCGCCTCGGACCGCCCGGGACCGCCCAGGACCGCCCGGGACCGCACTGGACCGCCCGGGACTGCCCTGGAACGCCCGGGACCGCCCGAGACCGCCCGGGACCACCCAGGACCGCCCAGGACCGCCCTGGACCGCCCGGGACCACCCGGGACCGCCCGGGACCGCCCGGGACCGCCCAGGACCGCCCGGGACCCCCCGGGAGCGCCCGGGACCGCCCGGGACCGCCCCGGACCGCCCGGGACCGCACCGGACCGCTAGGGACCGCCCGGGACCGCCCGGGACTGCCCCGGACCGCCCGGGACCGCCCGGGACCGCCCCGGACCGCCCCAGACCGCCCAGGACCGCCCCGGACCGCCCGGGACCGCCCGGGACTGCCCGGGACCGCCCGGGACCGCCCGGACCGCCCCGGACCGCCCCGGATTGCCCCGGACCGCCCGGGACCGTCCCGCACCGCCCAGGACCGCCCCGGACCGCCCGGGACCGCCCCGGACCGCCCGGGACCGCCCGGGACCGACCCGGACCGCCCCGTACTGCCCCGGATAGCCCCGAACCGCCCGTGACCGCCCGGGACCGCCCGGGACCGCCCGGGACCGCCCGGACCGCCCGGGACCGCCCCGAACCGCCCGGGACCGCCCCGGACCGCCCGGGACCACCCCGGACCGACCGGGACCGCCCGGGACCGCCCGGGACCGCCCAGGACCGCCCGGGACCGCCCCGGACCGCCCGGGACCGCCCCGGACCGCCCAGGACCGCCCGGGACCGCCCAGGACCGCCGGGACCGCCCCGGACCGCCCGGACCGCCCTAGAACACCCGGGACCGCCCGGGACCGCCCGGGACCGCCCCGGACCGCCCGGGACCGCCTCGGACCGCCCGGGACCGCCCAGGACCGCCAGGGACCACCCTGGACCGCCCGGGACCGCCCTGGAACGCCCGGGACCGCCCGGGACCGCCCGGGACCGCCCGGGACCGCCCTGGACCGCCCGGGACCACCCGGGACCGCCCGGGACCGCCCGGGACCGCCCCGGACCGCCCGGGACCACCCGGGACCGACCAGGACCGCCCGGGACCGCCCGGGACTGCCCGGGACCGCCCGGGACCGCCCGGGACCGCCTGGGACCGCCCGGGACTGCCCCGGACCGGCTGGGACCGCCCGGGACCGCCCCGGACCGCCCGGGACTGCCCGGGACCGCCCGGGACCGCCCGGGACCGCCCAGGACCGCCCGAACCGCCCGAGACCGCCCGGGACCGCCCGGCACCGCCCGGGGTCGCCTGGGACCGCACCGGACCGCCCGGGACCGCCCGGGACCGCCCGGGACCGCACGGGATCGCCCAGGACCGCCCCCGGACCGCCCGGGGACTGCCCCGGACAGCCCGGGACCGCCCGGACCGCCCGGGAGCGCCCGGGAGCGTCCGGGACCGCCCCGGACCGCCCGGGACCAACCGGGACCGCCCGGGACCGCCCGGGACCGCCCGGGACTGCCCGGGACCGCCCGGGACCGCCCGGGACCGCCCGGGACCGCCCTGGACCGCCCCGGACCGCCCGGGACCGCCCCGGACCTCCCGGGACCGCCCCGGACCGCCCAAGACCGCCCCGGACCGCCCGGGACCGCCCCGGGACCGCCCAAGACCGCTCCGGACCACCCGGGACCGCCCCGGACCGCCCGGGACCGCCCCGGACCGCCCGGGACCGCCCCGGACCGCCCAAGACCGCCCCGGACCGCCCGGGACCGCCCGGGACCGCCCAAGACCGCTCCGGACCGCCCGGGACCGCCCGGGACCGTCCGGGACCGCCCCGGACCGCCCGGGACCGCCCCGGACCGCCCGGGACCGCCCCGGACCGCCCGGGACCGCCCCGGACTGCCCGGGACCGCCCCGGACCGCCCGGGACCGCCCCGGACCGCCCGAGACCGCCCGGGACCGCCCGGGACCGCCCGGGACCGCCCGGGACCGCCCCGGACCGCCCTGGACCGCCCCGGACCGCCCGGGACCGCCCCGGACCGCCCGGGACCGCCCGGGACCGCCCGGGACCGCCCGGGACCGCCCGGGACCGCCCGGGACCGCCCCGGACCGCCCGGGACCGCCCGGGACCGCCTGGGACTGCCCGGGACCGCCCTGGACCGCCAGGACCGCCCGGGACCACCCGAGACCGCCCGGGACCACCCGGGACTGCCCGGGACTGCCCGGGACCGCCCGGGACCGCCCCGGACCGCCCGGGACCGCACCCGGACCGCCCAGGACCACACCCGGACAGCCCGGGACCGCCCCGACCGCCAGGGACCGCCCGGGACCGCCCGGGACCGCCCCGGACCGCCCGTGACCGCCCTAGAACGCCCGGGACCGCCCGGGACCGCCCGAGACCGCCCCGGACCGCCCGGGACCGCCTCGGACCGCCCGGGATCGCCCAGGACCGCCCGGGACCGCACTGGACCGCCCGGGACCGCCCTGGAACGCCCGGGACCGCCCGAGACCGCCCGGACCACCCAGGACCGCCCGGGACCGCCCTAGACAGCCCGGGACCACCCGGGACCGCCCGGGACCGCCCGGGACCGCCCGGGACCGCCCGGGACCGCCCCGGACCGCCCGGGACCGCCCGGGACCACCTGGGACCGCCCGGGACCGCCCTGGACCGCCGGGACCGCCCGGGACCGCCCGAGACCGCCCGGGACCACCCGGGACTGCCCGGGACTGCCCGGGACCGCCCGGGACCGCCCCGGAGCGCCCGGGACCGCACCCGGACCGCCCAGGACCACACCCGGACAGCCCGGGACCACCCCGACCGCCTGGGACCGCCCGGGACCGCCGGGACCCGCCCCGGACCGCCCGTAACCGCCCTAGAACGCCCTGGACCGCCCGGGACCGCCGGAGACCGCCCCGGACCGCCCGGGACCGCCTCGGACCGCCCGGGACCGCCCAGGACCGCCCGGGACCGCACTGGACCGCCCGGGACCGCCCTGGAACGCCCGGGACCGCCCGAGACCGCCCGGGACCACCCAGGACCGCCCAGGACCGCCCTGGACCGCCCGGGACCACCCGGGACCGCCCGGGACCGCCCGGGACCGCCCAGGACCGCCCAGGACCGCCCGGGGACCGCCCGGGACCGCCCGGGACCGCCCGGGACCGCCCGGGACCGCCCGGGACCGCCCCGGACCGCCCGGGACCGCCCGGGACCGCCTGGGACTGCCCGGGACCGCCCTGGACCGCCAGGACCGCCCGGGACCACCCGAGACCGCCCGGGACCACCCGGGACTGCCCGGGACTGCCCGGACCGCCCGGGACCGCCCCGGACCGCCCGGGACCGCACCCGGACCGCCCAGGACCTCACGCCGGCCCCGACCGCCAGGGACGCCGACCCGCCCAGGACCGCCCCGGACCGCCCGTGACCGCCCTAGAACGCCCGGGACCGCCCGGGACCGCCCGAGACCGCCCCGGACCGCCCGGGACCGCCCCGGACCGCCCTGGACCGCCCCGGACCGCCCGGGACCGCCCCGGACCGCCCGGGACCGCCCGGGACCGCCCGGGACCGCCCGGGACCGCCCGGGACCGCCCGGGACCGCCCGGGACCGCCTGGGACTGCCCGGGACCGCCCTGGACCGCCAGGACCGCCCGGGACTGCCCGAGACCGCCCGGGACCACCCGGGACTGCCCGGGACTGCCCGGGACCGCCCGGGACCGCCCCGGAGCGCCCGGGACCGCACCCGGACCGCCCAGGACCACACCCGGACAGCCCGGGACCACCCCGACCGCCCGGGACCGCCCGGGACCGCCGGGACCGCCCCGGACCGCCCGTAACCGCCCTAGAACGCCCTGGACCGCCCGGGACCGCCGGAGACCGCCCTGGACCGCCCGGGACCGCCTCGGACCGCCCGGGACCGCCCAGGACCGCCCGGGACCGCACTGGACCGCCCGGGACCGCCCTGGAACGCCCGGGACCGCCCGAGACCGCCCGGGACCACCCCAGGACCGCCCAGGACCGCCCTGGACCGCCCGGGACCACCCGGGACCGCCCGGGACCGCCCGGGACCGCCCAGGACCCGCCCGGGACCCCCGGGAGCGCCCGGGACCGCCCGGGACCGCCCCGGACCGCCCGGGACCACCCGGGAACGCCCAGGACCGCCCGGGACCGCCCGTGACTGCCCGGGACCGCCCGGGACCGCCCGGGACCGCCCGGGGACCGCCCGGGACCGCCCCGGACCGCCCGGGACCGCCCGGGACCGCCCCGGACCGCCCGGGACTGCCCGGGACCGCCCGGGACCGCCCGGGACGCGCCCGGGACCGCCCGGGACCGCCCGAACTGCCCGAGACCGCCCGGGACTGCCCGGGAATGCCCGGGACCGCCCAGGACCGCAACGGACCGCCCGGGATCGCCCGGGACCGCCCGGGACCGCACAGGACCGCCCGGGACCGCCCGGACCGCCCGGGACCGGCCGGACCGCCCGGGACCGCCCCGGACCGCCCGGGACCGCACCGGACCGCTAGGGACCGCCCGGGACCGCCGGGACCGCCCCGGACCGCCCGGGACCGCCCGGGACCGCCCCGGACCGCCCCAGACCGCCCAGGACCGCCCGGACCGCCCCGGACCGCCCGGGACCGCCCGGGACCGCCCGGGACCACCCGGGACCGCCCCGGACCGCCCGGGACCGCCGGGACCGCCCGGGACCGCCCGGGACCGCCCTGGACCGCCGGGACCGCCCGGGACCGCCCGAGACCGCCCGGGACCACCCGGGACAGCCCGGGACCGCCCGGGACCGCCGGGACTGCCCCGGACCGCCCGGGACCACACCCGGACCGCCCAGGACCACACCCGGACCGCCAGGGACCGCCCCGACCGCCCGGGACCGCCCGGGACCGCCCGGGACCGCCCCGGACCACCCGGGACCGCCCTTGAACACCCGGGACCGCCCGGGACCACCCGGGACCGCCCTGGACCGCCCGGGACCGCCCGTGACCGCCCCGGACCGCCCGGGACCGCCACGGACCACCCGGGACCGCCCCGGACCGCCCGGGACCGCCCCGGACCGCCCGGGACCGCCCGGGACCGCACGGGACCGCCCGGGACCGCCCGAGACCGCCCGGGACCGCCGCGGACCGCCCGGGACCGCTCTGGACCGCCCAAGACCGCCCGGGACTGCCCGGGACCGCCCGGGACTGCCCCGGACCGCCCCGGACCGCCCCGGATTGCCCCGGACCACACGGGACCGCCGCGGACCGCCCGGGACCGCCCCGGCCCACCCGGGACCGCCCCGGACCGCCCCGGATTGCCCGGACCGCCCCGGACCGCCCCGGACCGCCCGGGACTGCCCCGGACCGCCCGGGACCGCCCCGGACCGCCCGGGACCGCCCTGCACCGCCCAGGACCGCCCCGGACCGCCCGGGACCGCCCCGGACAGCCCGGGACCGCCCGGGACCGCCCGGGACCGCCCGGGACCGCCCCGGACCGCCCGGGACCGCCCGGGACCGCCCGGGACCGCCCGGGACCGCCCTGGACCGCCGGGACCGCCCGGGACCGCCCGAGACCGCCCGGGACCACCCGGGACCGCCCGGGACCGCCCGGGACCGCCCGGGACCGTCCCGGACCGCCCGGGACCGCCCCGGACCGCCCGGGACCGCCCGGACCGCCCGGGACCGCCCGGGGACCGCCCGGGACCGCCCGGGACCGCCCTGGACCGCCGGGACCGCCCGGGACCGCCCCGAGACCGCCCGGGACCACCCGGGACCGCCCGGGACCGCCCCGGACCGCCCGGGACCGCCCCGGACTGCCCGGGACTGCCCCGGACCGCCCTGGACCACCCCGGACCGCCCGGGAACGCCCGGGACCGCCCGAGACTGCCCCAGACCGCCTGGGACCGCCCGGGGACCGCCCGGGACTGCCCGGGACCGCCGGGACCGCCCGGGACCGCCCGGGACCGCCCCGGACCGCCCGGGACCGCCCCGGACCGCCCAGGACCGCCCGGGACCGCCCAGGACCGCCCGGGACCGCCGGGACTGCCCGGGACCGCCCGGGACCGCCCTAGACCGCCCGGGACCGCTCTGGACCGCCCGGGACCGCCCGGGACTGCCCGGGACCGCCCGGGACCCGCCCTGGACCGCCCCGGATTGCCCCGGACCGCCCGGGACCGCCCCGGACCGCCCGGGACCGCCCCGGATCGCCCGGGACCGCCCCGGACCGCCCGGGACCGCCCCGGACCGCCCGGGACCCGCCCGGACCGCTCGGGACCGCCCCGGACCGCCCGGGACCGCCCGGGACCGCCCGGACCGCCCGGGACCGCCCGGGACCGCCCGGGACTGCCCGGACCGCCCGGGACCGCCCAGGACCGCCCGGGGACCGCCCGGGACCGCCCTGGACCGCCGGGACCGCCCGGGACCGCCCGAGACCGCCCGGGACCACCCGGGACTGCCCGGGACCGCCCGGGACCGCCCGGAACTGCCCCGGACCGCCCGGGACCACACCCGGACCGCCCAGGACCACACCCGGACCGCCGGGACCGCCCCGACCGCCCGGGGACCGCCCGGGACCGCCCGGGACCCGCCCCGGACCGCCCGGGACCGCCCTCGAACGCCCGGGACCGCCCGGGACCGCCCGGGACCGCCCCGGACCGCCCGGGACCGCCTCGGACCGCCCGGGACCGCCCAGGACCGCCCGGGACCGCCCTGGACCGCCGGGGACCGCCCAGGACCGCCCCGGACCGCCCGGGACCGCCCCGGACCGCCCGGGACCGCCCCGGACCGCCCGGGACCGCCCGGGACCGCCCGGGACCGCCCGGGACCGCCCGGGACCGCCCGGTACCGCTCTGGACCGCCCAGGACCGCCCGGGACTGCCCGGGACCGCCCGGGACTGCCCCGGACCGCCCCGGACCGCCCCGGATTGCCCCGGACCGCCCGGGACCGCCCGGACCGCCCGGGACCGCCCCGGACCACCCGGGACCGCCCCGGACCGCCCGGGACCGCCCGGGAACGCCCCGGACCCGCCACGGACCGGCCCCGGATTGCCCCGGACCGCCCGGGACCCGCCCCGGACCACCCGGGACCGCCCCGGACCGCCCGGGACCGCCCGGGAACGCCCCGGACCGCCCCGGACCGCCCCGGATTGCCCCGGACCGCCCGGGACCGCCCGAGACTGCCCCAGACCGCCTGGGACCGCCCGGGACCGCCCGGGACTGCCCGGGACCGCCCGGGACCGCCCGGGACCGCCGGGACCGCCCCGGACCGCCCGAGACCGCCCGGACCGCCCAGGACCGCCCGGGACCGCCCGGACCGCCCGGGACCGCCCGGACGCCGGGACCGCCCTAGACCGCCCGGACCGCTCTGGACCGCCCGGGACCGCCTGGGACTGCCGGGACCGCCCGGGACCGCCCTGGACCGCCCCGGATTGCCCCGGACCGCCCGGGACCGCCCAGGACCGCCCGGGACCGCCCTGGACCGCCCGGGACCACCCGGGACCGCCCAGGACCGCCCGGGACCGCCCGGGACCCGCCGGGACCGCCCGCGAGCGCCCGGGACCGCCCGGGACCGCCCCGGACCACCCGGGACCACCGGGACTGCCCGGGACCGCCCGAGACCGCCCGGGACTGCCCGGGACCGCCGGGACCGCTCGGGACCAACCGGGACCGCCCGGGACCGCCCGGACCGCCCGGGACCGACCGGGACCGCCCCGGACCGGCGGGACTTCCCGGGACCGCCCCGGGACCGCCCGGGACCGCCCGGGACCGCCCGAACCGCCCGAGACCGCCCGGGACCGCCCGGGAACGCCCCGGACCTCCCGGGACTGCACCGGACCGCCCGGGACCGCCCGGGACCGCCTGGGACTGCCCGGGACCGCCCTGGACCGCCAGGACCGCCCGGGACCACCCGAGACCGCCCGGGACCACCCGGGACTGCCCGGGACTGCCCGGGACCGCCCGGGACCGCCCCGGACCGCCCGGGACCGCACCCGGACCGCCCAGGACCACACCCGGACAGCCGGGACCGCCCCGACCGCCAGGGACCGCCCGGACCGCCCGGGACCGCCCCGGACCGCCCGTGACCGCCCTAGAACGCCCGGGACCGCCCGGGACCGCCCGAGACCGCCCCGGACCGCCCGGGACCGCCCCGGACCGCCCTGGACCGCCCCGGACCGCCCGGGACCGCCCCGGACCGCCCGGGACCGCCCGGGACCGCCCGGGACCGCCCGGGACCGCCCGGGACCGCCCGGGACCGCCCGGGACCGCCTGGGACTGCCCGGGACCGCCCTGGACCGCCAGGACCGCCCGGGACCGCCCGAGACCGCCCGGGACCACCCGGGACTGCCCGGGACTGCCCGGGACCGCCCGGGACCGCCCCGGAGCGCCCGGGACCGCACCCGGACCGCCCAGGACCACACCCGGACAGCCCGGGACCACCCCGACCGCCCGGGACCGCCCGGGACCGCCGGGACCGCCCCGGACCGCCCGTAACCGCCCTAGAACGCCCTGGACCGCCCGGGACCGCCGGAGACCGCCCTGGACCGCCCGGGACCGCCTCGGACCGCCCGGGACCGCCCAGGACCGCCCGGGACCGCACTGGACCGCCCGGGACCGGCCTGGAACGGCCCGGGACCGCCCGAGACCGCCCGGGACCACCCAGGACCGCCCAGGACCGCCCTGGACCGCCCGGGACCACCCGGGACCGCCCGGGACCGCCCGGGACCGCCCAGGACCGCCCGGGACCCCCGGGAGCGCCCGGGACCGCCCGGGACCGCCCCGGACCGCCCGGGACCACCCGGGACCGCCCAGGACCGCCCGGGACCGCCCGTGACTGCCCGGGACCGCCCGGGACCGCCCGGGACACCGCCCGGGACCGCCCGGGACCGCCCCGGACCGCCCGGGACCGCCCGGGACCGCCGCGGACCGCCCGGGACTGCCCGGGACCGCCCGGGACCGGCCGGGACCGCCCGGGACCGCCCGGGACCGCCCGAACTGCCCGAGACCGCCCGGGACCGCCCGGGAATGCCCGGGACCGCCCAGGACCGCAACGGACCGCCCGGGATCGCCCAGGACCGCCCGGGACCGCACAGGACCGCCCGGGACCGCCCCGGACCGCCCGGGACCGGCCCGGACCGCCCGGGACCGCCCCGGACCGCCCGGGACCGCACCGGACCGCTAGGGACCGCCCGGGACCGCCCGGGACCGCCCCGGACCGCCCGGGACCGCCCGGGACCGCCCCGGACCGCCCCAGACCGCCCAGGACCGCCCCGGACCGCCCGGGACCGCCCGGGACCGCCCGGGACCACCCGGGACCGCCCTGGACCGCCGGGACAGCCCGGGACCGCCCGGGACCGCCCGGACTGCCCCGGACCGCCCGGGACCACACCCGGACCGCCCAGGACCACACCCGGACCGCCAGGGACTGCCCCGACCGCCCGGGACCGCCCGGGACCGCCCGGGACCGCCCCGGACCACCCGGGACCGCCCTTGAACACCCGGACCGCCCGGGACCACCCGGGACCGCCCGGACCGCCCGGGACCGCCTCGGACCGCCCGGGACCACCCAGGACCGCACGGGACCGCCCTGGACCGCCCGGGACCGCCCGTGACCGCCCGGACCGCCCGGGACCGCCACGGACCACCCGGGACCGCCCGGACCGCCCGGGACCGCCCGGGACCGCCCGGGACCGCCCGGGACCGCCCGAACTGCCCGAGACCGCCCGGGACCGCCCGGGAATGCCCGGGACCGCCCAGGACCGCAACGGACCGCCCGGGATCGCCCCAGGACCGCCCGGGACCGCACAGGACCGCCCGGGACCGCCCGGACCGCCCGGGACCGGCCCGGACCGCCCGGACCGCCCCGGACCGCCCGGGACCGCACCGGACCGCTAGGGACCGCCCGGGACCGCCCGGGACCGCCCCGGACCGCCCGGGACCGCCCGGGACCGCCCCGGACCGCCCCAGACCGCCCAGGACCGCCCCGGACCGCCCGGGACCGCCCGGGACCGCCCGGGACCACCCGGGACCGCCCCGGACCGCCCGGGACCGCCGGGACCGCCCGGGACCGCCGGGACCGCCCTGGACCGCCGGGACCGCCCGGGACCGCCCGAGACCGCCCGGGACCACCCGGGACAGCCCGGGACCGCCCGGGACCGCCCGGGACTGCCCCGGACCGCCGGGACCACACCCGGACCGCCCAGGACCACACCCGGACCGCCAGGGACTGCCCCGACCGCCCGGGACCGCCCCGGGACCGCCCGGGACCGCCCCGGACCACCCGGGACCGCCCTTGAACACCCGGGACCGCCCGGGACCACCCGGGACCGCCCCGGACCGCCCGGGACCGCCTCGGACCGCCCGGGACCACCCAGGACCGCACGGGACCGCCCTGGGACCGCCCGGGACCGCCCGTGACCGCCCCGGACCGCCCGGGACCGCCACGGACCACCCGGGACCGCCCCGGACCGCCCGGGACCGCCCCGGACCGCCCGGGACCGCCCGGAACCGCACGGGACCGCCCGGGACCGCCCGAGACCGCCCGGGACCGCCCGGGACCGCCCGGGACCGCTCTGGACCGCCCAAGACCGCCCGGGACTGCCCGGGACCGCCCCGGGACTGCCCCGGACCGCCCCGGACCGCCCCGGATTGCCCCGGACCACACGGGACCGCCGCGGACCGCCCGGGACCGCCCCGGACCACCCGGGACCGCCCCGGACCGCCCCGGATTGCCCCGGACCGCCCCGGACCGCCCCCGGACCGCCCGGGACTGCCCCGGACCGCCCGGGACCGCCCCGGACCGCCCGGACCGCCCTGCACCGCCCAGGACCGCCCCGGACCGCCCGGGACCGCCCCGGACCGCCCGGGACCGCCCGGGACCGCCCGGGACCGCCCGGGACCGCCCCGGACCGCCCGGGACCGCCCGGGACCGCCCGGGACCGCCCGGGACCGCCCTGGACCGCGGGACCGCCCGGGACCGCCCGAGACCGCCCGGGACCACCCGGGACCGCCCGGGACCGCCCGGGACCGCCCGGGACCGTCCCGGACCGCCCGGGACCGCCCCGGACCGCCCGGGACCGCCCCGGACCGCCCGGGACCGCCCAGGACCGCCTGGGACCGACCGGGACCGCCCTGGACCGCCGGGACCGCCCGGGACCGCCCGAGACCGCCCGGGACCACCCGGGACCGCCCGGGACCGCCCCGGACCGCCCGGGACCGCCCCGGACTGCCCGGGACTGCCCCGGACCGCCCTGGACCACCCCGGACCGCCCGGGAACGCCCGGGACCGCCCGAGACTGCCCCAGACCGCCTGGGACCGCCCGGGACTGCCCGGGACTGCCCGGGACCGCCCGGGACCGCCCGGGACCGCCCGGGACCGCCCCGGACCGCCCGGGACCGCCCCGGACTGCCCAGGACCGCCCGGGACCGCCCAGGACCGCCCGGGACCGCCGGGACTGCCCGGGACCGCCCGGGACCGCCCTAGACCGCCCGGGACCGCTCTGGACCGCCCGGGACCGCCCGGGACTGCCCGGGACCGCCCGGGACCGCCCTGGACCGCCCCGGATTGCCCCGGACCGCCCGGGACCGCCCCGGACCGCCCGGGACCGCCCCGGATCGCCCGGGACCGCCCCGGACCGCCCGGGACCGCCCCGGACCGCCCGGGACCGCCCCGGGACCGCTCGGGACCGCCCCGGACCGCCCGGGACCGACCGGGACCGCCCGGGACCGCCCGGGACCGCCCGGGACCGCCCGGGACTGCCCCGGACCGCCCGGGACCGCCCAGGACCGCCCGGGACCGCCCGGGACCGCCCTGGACCGCCGGGACCGCCCGGGAGCGCCCGAGACCGCCCGGGACCACCCGGGACTGCCCGGGACCGCCCGGGACCGCCCGGAACTGCCCCGGACCGCCCGGGACCACACCCGGACCGCCCAGGACCACACCCGGACCGCCCGGGACCGCCCCGACCGCCCGGGACCGCCCGGGACCGCCCGGGACCGCCCGGACCGCCCGGGACCGCCCTCGAACGCCCGGGACCGCCCGGGACCGCCCGGGACCGCCCCGGACCGCCCGGGACCGCCTCGGACCGCCCGGGACCGCCCAGGACCGCCCGGGACCGCCCTGGACCGCCGGGGACCGCCCAGGACCGCCCCGGACCGCCCGGGACCGCCCCGGACCGCCCGGGACCGCCCCGGACCGCCCGGGACCGCCCGGGACCGCCCGGGACCGCCCGGGACCGCCCGGGACCGCCCGGTACCGCTCTGACCGCCCAGGACCGCCCGGGACTGCCCGGGACCGCCCGGGACTGCCCCGGACCGCCCCGGACCGCCCCGGATTGCCCCGGACCGCCCGGGACCGCCCGGACCGCCCGGGACCGCCCCGGACCACCCGGGACCGCCCGGACCGCCCGGGACCGCCCGGGAACGCCCCGGACCGCCCCGGACCGCCCCGGATTGCCCCCGGACAGCCCGGGACCGGCCGGGACTGCCCGTGACCGCCCGGGACCGCCCCGGACCGCCCGGGACCGCACCCGGACCGCCCAGGACCACACCCGGACAGCCCGGGACCGCCCCGACCGCCCGGGACCGCCCGGGACCGCCCGGGACCGCCCCGGACCGCCCGGGACCGCCCTAGAACGCCCGGGACCGCCCAGGACCGCCCGAGACCGCCCCGGACCGCCCGGGACCACCTCGGACCGCCCGGGACCGCCAGGACCGCCCGGGACCGCACTGGACCGCCCGGGACCCGCCCTGGAACGCCCGGGACCGCCCAAGACCGCCCGGGACCGCCCAGGACCGCCCGGGACCGCCCTGGACCGCCGGGACCACCCGGGACCGCCCAGGACCGCCCGGGACCGCCCGGGACCGCCCGGGACCGCCCGCGAGCGCCCGGGACCGCCCGGGACCGCCCCGGACCACCCGGGACCACCCGGGACTGCCCGGGACCGCCCGAGACCGCCCGGGACTGCCCGGGACCGCCCGGGACCGCTCGGGACCAACGGGACCGCCCGGGACCGCCCCGGACCGCCCGGGACCGACCGGGACCGCCCCGGACCGGCGGGACTTCCCGGACCGCCCGGGACCGCCCGGGACCGCCCGGGACCGCCCGAACCGCCCGAGACCGCCCGGGACCGCCCGGGAACGCCCCGGACCTCCCGGGACTGCACCGGACCGCCCGGGACCGCCCGGGACCGCCCGGGACCGCACAGGACCGCCCGGGACCGCCCCGGACCGCCCGGGACCGCCCCGGACCGCCCGAGACCGCCCCGGACCGGCCGGGACCGCCCCAGACCGCACGGGACCGCCCCAGACCGCCCGGGACCGGCCCGGACCGCCCGGGACCGCCCCGGACCGCCCGGGACCGCACCGGACCGCTAGGGACCGCCCGGGACCGCCCGGGACTGCCCCGGACCGCCCGGGACCGCCCGGGACCGCCCCGGACCGCCCCAGACCGCCCAGGCCCGCCCCGGACCGCCCGGGACCGCCCGGGACTGCCCGGGACCGCCCGGGACCGCCCGGACCGCCCCGGACCGCCCCGGATTGCCCCGGACCGCCCGGGACCGTCCCGCACCGCCCGGGACCACCCCGGACCGCCCGGGACCGCCCCGGACCGCCCGGGACCGCCCGGGACCGACCCCGGACCGACCCAGACCACCCCGGATAGCCCCGAACCGCCCGGGACCGCCCGGGACCGCCCGGGACCGCCCGGGACCGCCCGGGACCGCCCAGGACCGCCCGGGACCGCCCCGGACCGCCCCGGACCGCCCGGGACCGCCCGGGACCGCCCGGGACAGCCCGGGACCGCCCGGGACCGCCCCGGACCGCCCGGGACCGCCCCGGACCGCCCAGGACCGCCTGGGACCGCCCAGCACCGCCCGGGACCGCCCCGGACCGCCCGGAACCGCCCTAGAACACCCGGGACCGCCCGGGACCGCCCGGGACCGCCCGGGACCGCCCCGGACCGCCCCAGACCGCCCAGGACCGCCCCGGACCGCCCGGGACCGCCCGGGACTGCCCGGGACCGCCCAGGACCGCCCGGACCGCCCCGGACCGCCCCGGATTGCCCGGACCGCCCGGGACCGTCCCGCACCGCCCGGGACCGCCCCGGACCGCCCGGGACCGCCCCGGACCGCCCGGGACCGCCCGGGACCGACCCGGACCGCCCCGGACCGCCCCGGATAGCCACGAACCGCCCGGACCGCCCGGGACCGCCCGGGACCGCCCGGGACCGCCCGGGACCGCCCGGGACCGCCCGGGACCGCCCGGGACCGCCCCGGACCGCCCCGGACCGCCCCGGACCGCCCGGGACCGCCCGGGACCGCCCGGGACCGCCTGGGACCGCCCCGGACCGCCCGTGACCGCCCGGACCGCCAGGGACCGCCCGGGACCGCCCAGCACCGCCCGGGACCGCCCCGGACCGCCCGGAACCGCCCTAGAACACCCGGGACCGCCCGGGACCGCCCGGGACCGCCCCGGACTGCCCGGGACCGCCTCGGACCGACCGGGACCGCCCAGGACCGCCAGGGACCACCCTGGACCGCCCGGGACCGCCCTGGAACGCCCGGGACCGCCCGGGACCGCCCGGGACCGCCCGGGACCGCCCTGGACCGCCCGGACCACCCGGGACCGCCCGGGACCGCCCGGGACCGCCCCGGACCGCCCGGGACCACTCGGGACCGACCAGACCGCCCGGGACCGCCCGGGACTGCCCGGGACCGCCCGGGACCGCCCGGGACCGCCCGGGACCGCCCGGGACTGCCCCGGACCGCCCGGGACTGCCCGGGACCGCCCCGGACCGCCCGGGACTGCCCGGGACCGCCCGGGACCGCCCGGGATCGCCCAGGACCGCCCGAACCGCCCGAGACCGCCCGGGACCGCCCGGCACCGCCCGGGACCGCCTGGGACCGCACCGGACCGCCCGTGACCGCCCGGGACCGCCCGGACCGCACGGGATCGCCCAGGACCGCCCCGGACCGCCAGGGACTGCCCGGACAGCCCGGGACCGCCCGGGACCGCCCGGGAGCGCCCGGGAGCGCCCGGGACCGCCCCGGACCGCCCGGGACCAACCGGGACCGCCCGGGACCGCCCGGGACCGCCCGGGACTGCCCGGGACCGCCGGGGACCGCCCGGGACCGCCCGGGACCGCCCCGGACCGCCCCGGACCGCCCGGGACCGCCCCGGACTGCCCGGGACCGCCCCGGACCGCCCGGGACCGCCCCGGACTGCCCGGGACCGCCCGGGACCGCCCGGGACCGCCCGGGACCGCCCGGGACCGCCCGGGACCGCCCCGGACCGCCCGGGACTGCCCGGGACCGCCTGGGACCGCCCGGGACCGCCCTGGACCGCCAGGACCGCCCGGGACCACCCGAGACCGCCCGGGACCACCCGGGACTGCCCGGGACTGCCCGGGACCGCCCGGGACCGCCCCGGACCGCCCGGGACCGCACCCGGACCGCCCAGGACCACACCCGGACAGCCCGGGACCGCCCCGACCGCCCGGGACCGCCCGGGACCGCCCGGGACCGCCCCGGACCGCCCGTGACCGCCCTAGAACGCCCGGGACCGCCCGGGACCGCCCGAGACCGCCCCGGACCGCCCGGGACCGCCTCGGACCGCCCGGGATCGCCCAGGACCACCCAGGACCCGCACTGGACCGCCCGGGACCGCCCTGGAACGCCCGGGACCGCCCGAGACCGCCCGGGACCACCCAGGACCGCCCGGGACCGCCCTAGACCGCCCGGGACCACCCGGGACCGCCCGGGACTGCCCGGGACCGCCCGGGACCGCCCGGGACCGCCCGGGAGCGCCCGGGCGCGCCCGGGACCGCCCCGGACCGCCCGGGACCACCCGGGACCGCCCGGGACCGCCCGGGACCGCCCGGGACCGCCCGGGACCGCCCCGGACCGCCCGGGACCGCCCGGGACCGCCTGGGACCACCCTGGACCCGCCCGGGACCGCCCTGGAACGCCCGGGACCACCCGGGACCGCCCGGGACCGCCCGGGACCGCCCGGGACCGCCCAGGACCGCCCTGGACCGCCCGGGACCACCCGGGACCGCCCGGGACCGCCGGGACCGCCCCGGACCGCCCGGGACCACCCGGGACCGACCTGGACCGCCCGGGAGCGCCCGGGACTGCCCGGGACCCGCCCGGGACCGCCCGGGACCGCCCGGGACCGCCCGGGACTGCCCCGGACCGCCCGGGACCGCCCGGGACCGCCCCGGACCGCCCGGGACTGCCCGGGACCGCCCGGGACCGCCCGGGACCGCCCAGGACCGCCCGAACCGCCCGAGACCGCCCGGGACCGCCCGGCGCCGCCCGGGACCGCCTGGGACCGCACCGGACCGCCCGGGACCGCCCGGGACCGCCCGGGACCGCACGGGATCGCCCAAGACCGCCCCGGACCGCCCGGGACTGCCCCGGACAGCCCGGGACCGCCCGGGACCGCCCGGGAGCGCCCGGGAGCGCCCGGACCGCCCCGGACCGCCCGGGACCAACCGGGACCGCCCGGGACCGCCCTGGACCGCCCGGGACTGCCCGGGACCGCCCGGGACCGCCCGGGACCGCCCGGGACCGCCCCGGACCGCCCCGGACCGCCCGGGACCGCCCGGGACCGCCCAGGACCGCCCGGGACCGCCCGGACCGCCCCGGACCGCCCGGGACCACCCGGGACCGCCTGGGACCGCCCGGGACCGCCCTGGACCGCCAGGACCGCCCGGGACCACCCGAGACCGCCCGGGACCACCCAGGACTGACCGGGACTGCCGGGGACCGCCCGTGACCGCCCCGGACCGCCCGGGACCGCAACCGGACCGCCCAGGACCACACCCGGACAGCCCGGCCCCGACCGCCCGGGACCGCCCGGGACCGCCCGGGACCGCCCCGGACCGCCCGTGACCGCCCTAGAACGCCCGGGGCCGCCCGGGACCGCCCGAGACCGCCCTGGACCGCCCGGGACCGCCTCGGACCGCCCGGGATCGCCCAGGACCGCCCGGGACCGCACTGGACCGCCCGGGACCGCCCTGGAACGCCCGGGACCGCCCGAGACCGCCCGGGACCACCCAGGACCGCCCGGGACCGCCCTAGACCGCCCGGGACCACCCGGGACCGCCCGGGACCGCCCGGGACCACCCGGGACCGCCCGGGACCGCCCGGGACCGCCCCGGACCGCCCGGGACCGCCCGGGACCGCCCGGGACCGCCCGGGACCGCCCGAACCGCCGAGACCGCCCGGGACCGCCCGGCACCGCCCGGGACCGCCTGGGACCGCACCGGACCGCCCGGGACCGCCCGGGACCGCCCAGGACCGCACGGAATCGCCCAGGACCGCCCGGACCGCCCGGGACTGCCCCGGACAGCCCGGGACCGCCCGGGACCGCCCCGGACCGCCCGGGACCAACCGGGACCGCCCGGACCGCCCGGGACTGCCCGGGACTGCCCGGGACCGCCCGGGACCAACCGGGACCGCCCGGGACCGCCCGGGACCGCCCGGGACCGCCCGGGACTGCCCCGGACCGCCCGGGACCGCCCGGGACTGCCCCGGACCGCCCGGGACTGCCCGGGACCGCCCGGGACCGCCCGGGACCGCCCAGGACCGCCCGAACCGCCCAAGACCGCCCGGGACCGCCCGGCACCGCCCGGGACCGCCTGGGACCGCACCGGACCGCCCGGGACCGCCCGGGACCGCCCGGGACCGCACGGGATCGCCCAAGACCGCCCCGGACCGCCCGGGACTGCCCCGGACAGCCCGGGACCGCCCGGGACCGCCCGGGAGCGCCCGGGAGCGCCCGGGAGCGCCCGGGACCGCCCCGGACCGCCCGGGACCAACCGGGACCGCCCGGGACCGCCCGGGACCGCCCGGGACTGCCCGGGACCGCCCGGGACCGCCCGGGACCGCCCGGGACCGCCCCGGACCGCCCCGGACCACCCGGGACCGCCCCGGACCGCCCGGGACTGCCCCGGACCGCCCGGGACCGCCCCGGACCGTCCGTGACCGCCCGGGACCGCCCGGGACCGCCCGGGACCGCTCGGGACCGCCCGGGACCGCCCCGGACCGCCCGGGACCGCCCGGGACCGCCTGGGACCGCCCGGGACCGCCCTGGACCGCCAGGACCGCCCGGGACCACCCGAGACCGCCCGGGACCACCCGGGACTGCCCGGGACTGCCCCGGGACTGCCCGGGACCGCCCCGGACCGCCCGGGACCGCAACCGGACCGCCC
The DNA here is from genome assembly GCF_048934315.1 of Petromyzon marinus. Taxonomy (NCBI): domain Eukaryota; kingdom Metazoa; phylum Chordata; class Hyperoartia; order Petromyzontiformes; family Petromyzontidae; genus Petromyzon; species Petromyzon marinus. Next base: position 31,427 of record NW_027423492.1, read on the forward strand.
AGGACCACACCCGGACAGCCCGGGACCGCCCCGACCGCCCGGGGACCGCCGGGACCGCCCGGGACCGCCCCGGACCGCCCGTGACCGCCCTAGAACGCCCGGGACCGCCCGGGACCGCCCGAGACCGCCCTGGACCGCCCGGGACCGCCTCGGACCGCCCGGGATCGCCCAGGACCGCCCGGGACCGCACTGGACCGCCCGGGACCGCCCTGGAACGCCCGGGACCGCCCGAGACCGCCCGGGTCCACCCAGGACCGCCCGGGACCGCCCTAGACCGCCCGGGACCACCCGGGACCGCCCGGGACCGCCCGGGACCGCCCGGGAGCGCCCGGGACCGCCCGGACCGCCCCGGACCGCCCGGGACCACCCGGGACCGCCCGGGACCGCCCGGGACCGCCCGGGACCGCCCGGGACCGCCCGGGACCGCCCCGGACCGCCCGGGACCGCCCGGGACCGCCTGGGACCGCCCGGGACCGCCCTGGACCGCCAGGACCGCCCGGGACCGCCCGAGACCGCCCGGGACCACCCGGGACTGCCCGGGACTGCCCGGGACCCGCCCGGGACCGCCCCGGAGCGCCCGGGACCGCACCCGGACCGCCCAGGACCACACCCGGACAGCCCGGGACCACCCCGACCGCCCGGGACCGCCCGGGACCGCCCGGACCGCCCCGGACCGCCCGTGACCGCCCTAGAACGCCCTGGACCGCCCGGGACCGCCGGAGACCGCCCCGGACCGCCCGGGACCGCCCGGGACCGCCCGGGACCGGCGGGACTGCCCGGGACCGCCCGGGACCGCCCGGGACCGCCCGGGACCGCCCCGGACCGCCCCGGACCGCCCGGGACCGCCCGGGACCGCCCAGGACCGCCCGGGACCCGCCCGGGACCGCCCCCGTACCGCCCGGGACCGCCCGGGACCGCCTGGGACCGCCCGGGACCGCCCTGGACCGCCAGGACCGCCCGGGACCACCCGAGACCGCCGGGAACACCCGGGACTGACCGGGACTGCCGGGACTGCCCGTGACCGCCCCGGACCGCCCGGGACCGCAACCGGACCGCCCAGGACCACACCCGGACAGCCCGGGACCGCCCCGACCGCCCGGACCGCCCGAGACCGCCCGGGACCACCCAGGACCGCCCGGGACCGCCCTAGACCGCCCGGGACCACCCGGGACCGCCCGGGACCGCCCGGGACCACCCGGGACCGCCCGGGACCGCCCGGGACCGCCCCGGACCGCCCGGGACCGCCCGGGACCGCCCGGGACCGCCCGGGACCGCCCAGGACCGCCCGAACCGCCCGAGACCGCCCGGGACCGCCCGGCACCGCCCGGGACCGCCCCGACCGCCCGAGACCGCCCTGGACCGCCCCGGGACCGCCTCGGACCGCCCGGGATCGCCCAGGACCGCCCGGGACCGCACTGGACCGCCCGGGACCGCCCTGGAACGCCCGGGACCCGCCCGAAACCGCCCGGGACCACCCAGGACCGCCCGGGACCGCCCTAGACCGCCCGGGACCACCCGGGACCGCCCGGGACCGCCCGGGACCACCCGGGACCGCCCGGGACCGCCCGGGACCGCCCCGGACCGCCCGGGACCGCCCGGGACCGCCCGGGACCGCCCGGGACCGCCCAGGACCGCCCGAACCGCCCGAGACCGCACGGGACCGCCCGGCACCGCCCGGGACCGCCTGGGACCGCCACCGGACCGCCCGGGACCGCCCGGGACCGCCCAGGACCGCACGGGATCGCCCAGGACCGCCCCGGACCGCCCGGGACTGCCCCGGACAGCCCGGGACCGCCCGGGACCGCCCCGGACCGCCCGGGACCAACCGGGACCGCCCGGGACCGCCCGGGACTGCCCGGGACTGCCCGGGACCGCCCGGGACCAACCGGGACCGCCCGGGACCGCCCGGGACCGCCCGGGACCGCCCGGGACTGCCCCGGACCGCCCGGGACCGCCCGGGACTGCCCCGGACCGCCCGGGACTGCCCGGGACCGCCCGGGACCGCCCGGGACCGCCCAGGACCGCCCGAACCGCCCGAGACCGCCCGGGACCGCCCGGCACCGCCCGGGGACCGCCTGGGACCGCACCGGACCGCCCGGGACCGCCCGGGACCGCCCGGGACCGCACGGGATCGCCCAAGACCGCCCCGGACCGCCCGGGACTGCCCCGGACAGCCCGGGACCGCCCGGGACCGCCCGGGAGCGCCCGGGAGCGCCCGGGAGCGCCCGGGACCGCCCCGGACCGCCCGGGACCAACCGGGACCGCCCGGGACCGCCCGGGACCGCCCGGGACTGCCCGGGACCGCCCGGGACCGCCCGGGACCGCCCGGGACCGCCCCGGACCGCCCCGGACCACCCGGGACCGCCCCGGACCGCCCGGGACTGCCCCGGACCGCCCGGGACCGCCCCGGACCGTCCGTGACCGCCCGGGACCGCCCGGGACCGCCCGGGACCGCTCGGGACCGCCCGGGACCGCCCCGGACCGCCCGGGACCGCCCGGGACCGCCTGGGACCGCCCGGGACCGCCCTGGACCGCCAGGACCGCCCGGGACCACCCGAGACCGCCCGGGACCACCCGGGACTGCCCGGGACTGCCCGGGACTGCCCGGGACCGCCCCGGACCGCCCGGGACCGCAACCGGACCGCCCAGGACCACACCCGGACAGCCCGGGACCGCCCCGACAGCCCGGGACCGCCCGGGACCGCCCGGGACCGCCCCGGACCGCCCGTGACCGCCCTAGAACGCCCGGGACCGCCCGGGACCGCCCGAGACCGCCCTGGACCGCCCGGGACCGCCTCGGACCGCCCGGGATCGCCCAGGACCGCCCGGGACCGCACTGGACCGCCCGGGACCGCCCTGGAACGCCCGGGACCGCCCGAGACCGCCCGGGTCCACCCAGGACCGCCCGGGACCGCCCTAGACCGCCCGGGACCACCCGGGACCGCCCGGGACCGCCCGGGACCGCCCGGGAGCGCCCGGGACCGCCCGGGACCGCCCCGGACCGCCCGGGACCACCCGGGACCGCCCGGGACCGCCCGGGACCGCCCGGGACCGCCCGGGACCGCCCGGGACCGCCCCGGACCGCCCGGGACCGCCCGGGACCGCCTGGGACCGCCCGGGACCGCCCTGGACCGCCAGGACCGCCCGGGACCGCCCGAGACCGCCCGGGACCACCCGGGACTGCCTGGGACTGCCCGGGACCGCCCGGGACCGCCCCGGAGCGCCCGGGACCGCACCCGGACCGCCCAGGACCACACCCGGACAGCCCGGGACCACCCCGACCGCCCGGGACCGCCCGGGACCGCCCGGGACCGCCCCGGACCGCCCGTGACCGCCCTAGAACGCCCTGGACCGCCCGGGACCGCCGGAGACCGCCCCGGACCGCCCGGGACCGCCCGGGACCGCCCGGGACCGCCCGGGACTGCCCGGGACCGCCCGGGACCGCCCGGGACCGCCCGGGACCGCCCCGGACCGCCCCGGACCGCCCGGGACCGCCCGGGACCGCCCAGGACCGCCCGGGACCGCCCGGGACCGCCCCGGACCGCCCGGGACCGCCCGGGACCGCCTGGGACCGCCCGGGACCGCCCTGGACCGCCAGGACCGCCCGGGACCACCCGAGACCGCCCGGGACCACCCGGGACTGACCGGGACTGCCGGGGACCGCCCGTGACCGCCCCGGACCGCCCGGGACCGCAACCGGACCGCCCAGGACCACACCCGGACAGCCCGGGACCGCCCCGACCGCCCGGGACCGCCCGAGACCGCCCGGGACCACCCAGGACCGCCCGGGACCGCCCTAGACCGCCCGGGACCACCCGGGACCGCCCGGGACCGCCCGGGACCACCCGGGACCGCCCGGGACCGCCCGGGACCGCCCCGGACCGCCCGGGACCGCCCGGGACCGCCCGGGACCGCCCGGGACCGCCCAGGACCGCCCGAACCGCCCGAGACCGCCCGGGACCGCCCGGCACCGCCCGGGACCGCCTGGGACTGCACTGGACCGCCCGGGACCGCCCGGGACCGCCCAGGACCGCACGGGATCGCCCAGGACCGCCCCGGACCGCCCGGGACTGCCCCGGACAGCCCGGGACCGCCTGGGACCGCCCCGGACCGCCCGGGACCAACCGGGACCGCCCGGGACCGCCCGGGACCGCCCGGGACTGCCCGGGACCGCCCGGGACCGCCCGGGACCGCCCGGGACCGCCCCGGACCGCCCCGGACCGCCCGGGACCGCCCCGGACCGCCCGGGACCGCCCCGGACCGCCCGGGACCGCCCCGGACCGCCCGGGACCGCCCGGGACCGCCCGGGACCGCCCGGGACCGCCCGGGACCGCCCGGGACCGCCCCGGACCGCCCGGGACCGCCCGGGACCGCCTGGGACCGCCCGGGACCGCCCTGCACCGCCAGGACCGCCCGGGACCACCCGAGACCGCCCGGGACCACCGGGGACTGCCCGGGACTGCCCGGGACCGCCCGGGGGCCGCCTCGGACCGCCCGGGACCGCACCCGGACCGCCCAGGACCACACCCGGACAGCCCGGGACCGCCCCGACCGCCCGGGACCGCCCGGGACCGCCCGGGACCGCCCGGGACCGCCCCGGACCGCCCGTGACCGCCCTAGAACGCCCGGGACCGCCCAGGACCGCGCGAGACCGCCCCGGACCGCCCGGGACCGCCTCGGACCGCCCGGGATCGCCCAGGACCGCCCGGGACCGCACTGGACCGCCCGGGACCGCCCTGGAACGCCCGGGACCGCCCGAGACCGCCCGGGACCACCCAGGACCGCCCGGGACCGCCCTAGACCGCCCGGGACCACCCGGAGCGCCCGGGACCGCCCGGGACCGCCCCGGACCGCCCGGGACCGCCCCGGAGCGCCCGGGACCGCACCCGGACCGCCCAGGACCACACCCGGACAGCCCGGGACCACCCCGACCGCCCGGGACCGCCCGGGACCGCCCGGGACCGCCCCGGACCGCCCGTGACCGCCCTAGAACGCCCTGGACCGCCCGGGACCGCCGGAGACCGCCCCGGACCGCCCGGGACCGCCCGGGACCGCCCGGGACCGCCCGGGACTGCCCGGGACCGCCCGGGACCGCCCGGGACCGCCCGGGACCGCCCCGGACCGCCCCGGACCGCCCGGGACCGCCCGGGACCGCCCAGGACCGCCCGGGACCGCCCGGGACCGCCCCGGACCGCCCGGGACCGCCCGGGACCGCCTGGGACCGCCCGGGACCGCCCTGGACCGCCAGGACCGCCCGGGACCACCCGAGACCGCCCGGGACCACCCGGGACTGACCGGGACTGCCGGGGACCGCCCGTGACCGCCCCGGACCGCCCGGGACCGCAACCGGACCGCCCAGGACCACACCCGGACAGCCCGGGACCGCCCCGACCGCCCGGGACCGCCCGAGACCGCCCGGGACCACCCAGGACCGCCCGGGACCACCCGGGACCGCCCGGGACCGCCCGGGACCACCCGGGACCGCCCGGGACCGCCCGGGACCGCCCCGGACCGCCCGGGACCGCCCGGGACCGCCCAGGACCGCCCGAACCGCCCGAGACCGCCCGGGACCGCCCGGCACCGCCCGGGACCGCCTGGGACCGCACCGGACCGCCCGGGAACGCCCGGGACCGCCCAGGACCGCACGGGATCGCCCAGGACCGCCCCGGACCGCCCGGGACTGCCCCGGACAGCCCGGGACCGCCTGGGACCGCCCCGGACCGCCCGGGACCAACCGGGACCGCCCGGGACCGCCCGGGACCGCCCGGGACTGCCCGGGACCGCCCGGGACCGCGCGGGACCGCCCGGGACCGCCCCGGACCGCCCCGGACCGCCCGGGACCGCCCCGGACCGCCCGTGACCGCCCCGGACCGCCCGGGACCGCCCCGGACCGCCCGGGACCGCCCGGGACCGCCCGGGACCGCCCGGGACCGCCCGGGACCGCCCGGGACCGCCCCGGACCGCCCGGGACCGCCCGGGACCGCCTGGGACCGCCCGGGACCGCCCTGCACCGCCAGGACCGCCCGGGACCACCCGAGACCGCCCGGGACCACCCGGGACTTTCCGGGACTGCCCGGGACCGCCCGGGGGCCGCCTCGGACCGCCCGGGACCGCACCCGGACCGCCCAGGACCACACCCGGACAGCCCGGGACCGCCCCGACCGCCCGGGACCGCCCGGGACCGCCCGGGACCGCCCGGGACCGCCCCGGACCGCCCGTGACCGCCCTAGAACGCCCGGGACCGCCCAGGACCGCGCGAGACCGCCCCGGACCGCCCGGGACCACCCGGGACCGCCCGGGACCGCCCGGGACCGCCCGGGACCGCCCGGGACCGCCCGGGAGCGCCCGGGACCGCCCGGGACCGCCCCGGACCGTCCGGGACCACCCGGGACCGCCCGGGACCGCCCGGGACCGCCCGGGACCGCCCGGGACCGCCCGGGACCGCCCCGGACTGCCCGGAACCGCCCGGGACCGCCTGGGACCACCCTGGACCGCCCGGGACCGCCCTGGAACGCCCGGGACCACCCGGGACCGCCCGGGACCGCCCGGGACCGCCCGGGACCGCCCTGGACCGCCCGGGACCACCCGGGACCGCCCGGGACCGCCCGGGACCGCCCCGGACCGCCCGGGACCACCCGGGACCGACCAGGACCGCCCGGGACCGCCCGGGACTGCCCGGGACCGCCCGGGACCGCCCGGGACCGCCTGGGACCGCCCGGGACTGCCCCGGACCGCCCGGGACCGCCCGGGACCGCCCCGGACCGCCCGGGACTGCCCGGGACCGCCCGTGACCGCCCGGGACCGCCCAGGACCGCCCGAACCGCCCGAGACCGCCCGGGACCGCCCGGCACCGCCCGGGACCGCCTGGGACCGCACCGGACCGCCCAGGACCGCCCGGGACCGCCCGGGACCGCACGGGATCGCCCAAGACCGCCCCGGACCGCCCGGGACTGCCCCGGACAGCCCGGGCCCGCCCGGGACCGCCCGGGAGCGCCCGGGAGCGCCCGGGATAGCCCGGGACCGCCCCGGACCGCCCGGGACCAACCGGGACCGCCCGGGACCGCCCGGGACCGCCCGGGACTGCCCGGGACCGCCCGGGACCGCCCGGGACCGCCCGGGACCGCCCCGGACCGCCCCGGACCACCCGGGACCGCCCCGGACCGCCCGGGACTGCCCCGGACCGCCCGGGACCGCCCCGGACCGCCCGTGACCGCCCGGGACCGCCCGGGACCGCCCGGGACCGCTCGGGACCGCCCGGGACCGCCCCGGACCGCCCGGGACCGCCCGGGACCGCCTGGGACCGCCCGGGACCGCCCTGGACCGCCAGGACCGCCCGGGACCACCCGAGACCGCCCGGGACCACCCGGGACTGCCCGGGACTGCCCGGGACCGCCCGGGACCGCCCCGGACCGCCCAGGACCGCAACCGGACCGCCCAGGACCACACCCGGACAGCCCGGGACAGCCCCGACCGCCCGGGACCGCCCCGGACCGCCCGGGACCGCCCGGGACCGCCTGAGACCGCCCGGGACCGCCCTGCACCGCCAGGACCGCCCGGGACCACCCGAGACCGCCCGGGACCACCCGGGACTGCCCGGGACTGCCCGGGACCGCCCGGGGGCCGCCTCGGACCGCCCGGGACCGCACCCGGACCGCCCAGGACCACACCCGGACAGCCCGGGACCGCCCCGACCGCCCGGGACCGCCCGGGACCGCCCGGGACCGCCCCGGACCGCCCGTGACCGCCCTAGAACGCCCGGGACCGCCCGGGACCGCCCGAGACCGCCCCGGACCGCCCGGGACCGCCTCGGACCGCCCGGGATCGCCCAGGACCGCCCGGGACCGCACTGGACCGCCCGGGACCGCCCTGGAACGCCCGGGACCGCCCGAGACCGCCCGGGACCACCCAGGACCGCCCGGGACCGCCCTAGACCGCCCGGGACCACCCGGGACCGCCCGGGACCGCCCGGGACCGCCCGGGACCGCCCGGGACCGCCCGGGAGCGCCCGGGACCGCCCGGGACCGCCCCGGACCGTCCGGGACCACCCGGGACCGCCCGGGACCGCCCGGGACCGCCCGGGACCGCCCGGGACCGCCCGGGACCGCCCCGGACCGCCCGGAACCGCCCGGGACCGCCTGGGACCACCCTGGACCGCCCGGGACCGCCCTGGAACGCCCGGGACCACCCGGGACCGCCCGGGACCGCCCGGGACCGCCCGGGACCGCCCTGGACCGCCCGGGACCACCCGGGACCGCCCGGGACCGCCCGGGACCGCCCCGGACCGCCCGGGACCACCCGGGACCGACCAGGACCGCCCGGGACCGCCCGGGACTGCCCGGGACCGCCCGGGACCGCCCGGGACCGCCCGGGACCGCCCGGGACTGCCCCGGACCGCCCGGGACCGCCCGGGACCGCCCCGGACCGCCCGGGACTGCCCGGGACCGCCCGGGACCGCCCGGGACCGCCCAGGACCGCCCAAACCGCCCGAGACCGCCCGGGACCGCCCGGGACCGCCTGGGACCGCACCGGACCGCCCGGGACCGCCCGGGACCGCCCGGGACCGCACGGGATCGCCCAAGACCGCCCCGGGCCGCCCGGGACTGCCCCGGACAGCCCGGGACCGCCCGGGACCGCCCGGGAGCGCCCGGGACCGCCCCGGACCGCCCGGGACCAACCGGGACCGCCCGGGACCGCCCGGGACCGCCCGGGACTGCCCGGGACCGCCCGGGACCGCCCGGGACCGCCCGGGACCGCCCCGGACCGCCCCGGACCACCCGGGACCGCCCCGGACCGCCCGGGACTGCCCCGGACCGCCCGGGACCGCCCCGGACCGCCCGTGACCGCCCGGGACCGCCCGGGACCGCCCGGGACCGCTCGGGACCGCCCGGGACCGCCCCGGACCGCCCGGGACCGCCCGGGACCGCCTGGGACCGCCCGGGACCGCCCTGGACCGCCAGGACCGCCCGGGACCACCCGAGACCGCCCGGGACCACCCGGGACTGCCCGGGACTGCCCGGGACCGCCCGGGACCGCCCCGGACCGCCCGGGCCCGCAACCGGACCGCCCAGGACCACACCCAGACAGCCCGGGACCGCCCCGACCGCCCGGGACCGCCCGGGACCGCCCGGGACCGCCCCGGACCGCCCGTGACCGCCCTAGAACGCCCGGGACCGCCCGGGACCGCCCGAGACCGCCCTGGACCGCCCGGGACCGCCTCGGACCGCCCGGGATCGCCCAGGACCGCCCGGGACCGCACTGGACCGCCCGGGACCGCCCTGGAACGCCCGGGACCGCCCGAGACCGCCCGGGACCACCCAGGACCGCCCGGGACCGCCCTAGACCGCCCGGGACCACCCGGGACCGCCCGGGACCGCCCGGGACCGCCCGGGACCGCCCGGGACCGCCCGGGACCGCCCCGGACCGCCCGGGACCACCCGGGACCGCCCGGGACCGCCCGGGACCGCCCGGGACCGCCCGGGAACGCCCGGGACCGCCCCGGACCGCCCGGGACCGCCCGGGACCGCCTGGGACTGCCCGGGACCGCCCTGGACCGCCAGGACCGCCCGGGACCGCCCCGAGACCGCCCGGGACCACCCGGGACTGCCCGGGACTGCCCGGACCGCCCGGGACCGCCCCGGAGCGCCCGGGACCGCACCCGGACCGCCCAGGACCACACCCGGACAGCCCGGGACCACCCCGACCGCCCGGGACCGCCCGGGACCGCCCGGGACCGCCCCGGACCGCCCGTGACCGCCCTAGAACGGCCCTGGACCGCCCGGGACCGCCGGAGACCGCCCCGGACCGCCCGGGACCGCCTCGGACCGCCTGGGACCGCCCAGGACCGCCCGGGACCGCACTGGACCCGCCCGGGACCGCCCTGGAACGCCCGGGACCGCCCGAGACCGCCCGAGACCACCCAGGACCGCCAGGGACCGCCCTGGACCGCCCGGGACCACCCGGGACCGCCCGGGACCGCCCGGGACCGCCCAGGACCGCCCGGGACCGCCCGGGACCGCCCGGGACCGCCCCGGACCGCCCGGAACCGCCCGGGACCGCCTGGGACCACCCTGGACCGCCCGGGACCGCCCTGGAATGCCCGGGACCACCCGGGACCGCCCGGGACCGCCCGGGACCGCCCGGGACCGCCCTGGACTGCCTGGGACCACCCGGGACCGCCCGGGACCGCCCGGGACCGCCCGGACCGCCCGGGACCACCCGGGACCGACCAGGACCGCCCGGGACCGCCCGGGACTGCCCGGGACCGCCGGGACCGCCCGGGACCGCCCGGGACCGCCCGGGACTGCCCCGGACCGCCCGGGACCGCCCGGGACCGCCCCGGACCGCCCGGGACTGCCCGGGACCGCCCGGGACCGCCCGGGACCGCCCAGGACCGCCCGAACCGCCCGAGGACCGCCCGGGACCGCCCGGCACCGCCCGGGACCGCCTGGGACCGCCCGGGACCGCACGGGATCGCCCAAGACCGCCCCGGACCGCCCGGGACTGCCCCGGACAGCCCGGGACCGCCCGGGACCGCCCGGGAGCGCCCGGGAGCGCCCGGGAGCGCCCGGGACCGCCCCGGACCGCCCGGGACCAACCGGGACCGCCCGGGACCGCCCGGGACCGCCCGGGACTGCCCGGGACCGCCCGGGACCGCCCGGGACCGCCCGGGACCGCCCCGGACCGCCCCGGACCACCCGGGACCGCCCCGGACCGCCCGGGACTGCCCGGACCACCCGGGACCGCCCCGGACCGCCCCGTGACCGCCCGGGACCGCCCGGGACCGCCCGGGACCGCTCGGGACCGCCCGGGACCGCCCCGGACCGCCCGGGACCGCCCGGGACCGCCTGGGACCGCCCGGGACCGCCCTGGACCGCCAGGACCGCCCGGGACCACCCGAGACCGCCCGGGACCACCCGGGACTGCCCGGGACTGCCCGGGACCGCCCGGGACCGCCCCGGACCGCCCGGGACCGCAACCGGACCGCCCAGGACCACACCCGGACAGCCCGGGACCGCCCCGACCGCCCGGGACCGCCCGGGGCCGCCCGGGACCGCCCCGGACCGCCCGTGACCGCCCTAGAACGCCCGGGACCGCCCGGGACCCGCCCGAGACCGCCCGGGACCGGCCGGGACCGCCTCGGACCGCCCGGGATCGCCCAGGACCGCCCGGGACCGCACTGGACCGCCCGGGACCGCCCTGGAACGCCCGGGAACGCCCGAGACCGCCCGGGACCACCCAGGACCGCCCGGGACCGCCCTAGACCGCCCGGGACCAGCCGGGACCGCCCGGGACCGCCCGGGACTGCCCGGGACCGCCCGGGACCGCCCGGGACCGCCCGGGACCGCCCCGGACCGCCCCGGACCACCCGGGACCGCCCCGGACCGCCCGGGACTGCCCCGGACCACCCGGGACCGCCCCGGACCGCCCGTGACCGCCCGGGACCGCCCGGGACCGCCCGGGACCGCTCGGGACCGCCCGGGACCGCCCCGGACCGCCCGGGACCGCCCGGGACCGCCTGGGACCGCCCGGGACCGCCCTGGACCGCCAGGACCGCCCGGGACCACCCGAGACCGCCCGGGACCACCCGGGACTGCCCGGGACTGCCCGGGACCGCCCGGGACCGCCCCGGACCGCCCGGGACCGCAACCGGACCGCCCAGGACCACACCTGGACAGCCCGGGACCGCCCCGACCGCCCGGGACCGCCCGGGGCCGCCCGGGACCGCCCCGGACCGCCCGTGACCGCCCTAGAACGCCCGGGACCGCCCGGGACCGCCCGAGACCGCCCGGGACCGGCCGGGACCGCCTCGGACCGCCCGGGATCGCCCAGGACCGCCCGGGACCGCACTGGACCGCCCGGGACCGCCCTGGAACGCCCGGGAACGCCCGAGACCGCCGCCGGGACCACCCAGGACCGCCCGGGACCGCCCTAGACCGCCCGGGACCAGCCGGGACCGCCCGGGACCGCCCGGGACCGCCCGGGACCGCCCGGGAGCGCCCGGGACCGCCCGGGACCGCCCCGGACCGCCCGGGACCACCCGGGACCGCCCGGGACCGCCCGGGACCGCCCGGGACCGCCCGGGACCGCCCGGGACCGCCCCGGACCGCCCGGGACCGCCCGGGACCGCCTGGGACCGCCCGGGACCGCCCTGGACCGCCAGGACCGCCCGGGACCGCCCGTGACCGCCCGGGACCACCCGGGACTGCCCGGGACTGCCCGGGACCGCCCGGGACCGCCCCGGAGCGCCCGGGACCGCACCCGGACCGCCCAGGACCACACCCGGACAGCCCGGGACCACCCCGACCGCCCGGGACTGCCCGGGACCGCCCGGGACCGCCCCGGACCGCCCGTGACCGCCCTAGAACGCCCTGGACCGCCCGGGACCGCCGGAGACCGCCCCGGACCGCCCGGGACCGCCTCGGACCGCCCGGGACCGCCCAGGACTGCCCGGGACCGCACTGGACCGCCCGGGACCGCCCTGGAACGCCCGGGACCGCCCGAGACCGCACCGGGGACCACCCAGGACCGCCCGGGACCGCCCTGGACCGCCCGGGACCACCCGGGACCGCCCGGGACCGCCCGGGACCGCCCAGGACCGCCCGGGACCGCCCGGGAGCGCCCGGGACCGCCCGGGACCGCCCCGGACCGCCTGGGACCACCCGGGACCGCCCGGGACCGCCCGGGACCGGCCCGGACCGCCCGGGACCGCCCCGGACCGCCCGGGACCGCACCGGACCGCTAGGGACTGCCCGGGACCGCCCGGGACCGCCCCGGACCGCCCGGGACCGCCCGGGACCGCCCCGGACCGCCCCAGACCGCCCAGGACCGCCCCGGACCGCCCAGGACCGCCCGGGACCGCCCGGGACCACCCGGGACCGCCCGGGACCGCCCGGGACCGCCCGGGACTGCCCGGGACCGCCCGGGACCGCCCCGGACCGCCCCGGACCGCCCCGGATTGCCCCGGACCGCCCAGGACCGTCCCGGACCGCCCGGGACCGCCCCGGACCGCCCGGGACCACCCCGGACCGCCCGGGACCGCCCGGGACCGACCCGGACCGCCCTGGACCGCCCCGGATAGCCCGAACCGCCCGGGACCGCCCGGGACCGCCCGGGACCGCCCGGGACCGCCCGGGACCGCCCGGGACCGCCCGGGACCGCCCCGGACCGCCCGGGACCGCCCCGGACCGCCCGGGACCACCCAGGACCGCCCGGGACCGCGCGGGACCGCCCGGGACCGCCCCGGACCGCCCGGGACCGCCCCGGACCGCCCAGGACCGCCCGGGACCGCCCAGGACCGCCCGGGACCGCCTGGGACTGCCCGGGACCGCCCGGGACCGCCCTAGACCGCCCGGGACCGCTCTGGACCGCCCAGGACCGCCCGGGACTGCCCGACCGCCCGGGACCGCCCCGGACCGCCCCGGATTGCCCCGGACCGCCCGGGACCGCCCCGGACCGCCCGGGACCGCCCCGGATCGCCCGGGACCGCCCCGGACCGCCCGGGACCGGCCGGGACCGCCCCGGACCGCCCCGGACCGCCCCGGATTGCCCCGGACCGCCCGGGACCGCCCCGGACCGCCCGGGACTGCCCCGGACCGCCCGGGACCGCCCCGGACCGCCCGGGACCGCCCCGGACCGCCCGGGACCGCCCCGGACCGCCCGGGACCGCCCCGGACCGCCCCGGACCGCCCGGGACCACCCAGGACCGCCCGGGACCGCGCGGGACCGCCCGGGACCGCCCCGGACCGCCCGGGACCGCCCCGGACCGCCCAGGACCGCCCGGGACCGCCCAGGACCGCCCGGGACCGCCTGGGACTGCCCGGGACCGCCCGGGACCGCCCTAGACCGCCCTGGGACCGCTCTGGACCGCCCAGGACCGCCCGGAACTGCCCGATCGCCCGGGACCGCCCGGACCGCCCCGGATTGCCCCGGACCGCCCGGGACCGCCCCGGACCGCCCGGGACCGCCCCGGATCGCCCGGGACCGCCCCGGACCGCCCGGGACCGGCCGGGACCGCCCCGGACCGCCCCGGACCGCCCCGGATTGCCCCGGACCGCCCGGACCGCCCCGGACCGCCCGGGACTGCCCCGGACCGCCCGGGACCGCCCCGGACCGCCCGGGACCGCCCCGGACCGCCCGGGACCGCCCCGGACCGCCCGGGACCGCCCCGGACCGCCCAGGACCGCCCGGGACCGCCCGGGACCTACCAGGACCGCCCGGGACTGCCCGGGACCGCCCGGGACCGCCCGGGACCGCCCCGGACCGCCCGGGACCGCCCGGGACCGCCCGGGACCGCCCGGGACCGCCCTGGACCGCCGGGACCGCCCGGGACCGCCCGAGACCGCCCGGGACCACCCGGGACCGCCCGGGACCGCCCGGGACCGCCCGGAACTGCCCCGGACCGCCCGGGACCACACCCGGACCGCCCAGGACCACACCCGGACCGCCAGGGACCGCCCCGACCGCCCGGGACCGCCCGGGACCGCCCGGGACCGCCCCGGACCACCCGGGACCGCCCTTGAACGCCCGGGACCGCCCGGGACCACCCGGGACCGCCCCGGACCGCCCGGACCGCCTCGGACCGCCCGGGACCGCCCAGGACCGCCCGGGACCGCCCTGGACCGCCCGGGACCGCCTGGGACCGCCCCGGACCGCCCGGGACCGCCACGGACCGCCCGGGACCGCCCGGACCGCCCCGGGACCGCCCGGACCGCCCGGGACCGCCCGGGACCGCACGGGACCGCCCGGGACCGCCCGGGACTGCCCGGGACCGCCCGGGACCGCTCTGGACCGCCCAGGACCGCCCGGGACAGCCCGGGACCGCCCGGGATTGCCCCGGACCGCCCCGGACCGCCCCGACCGCCCGGGACCGCCCCGGACCGCCCAGGACCGCCCGGGACCGCCCAGGACCGCCCGGGACCGCCTGGGACTGCCCGGGACCGCCCGGGACCGCCCTAGACCGCCCGGGACCGCTCTGGACCGCCCAGGACCGCCCGGAACTGCCCGATCGCCCGGGACCGCCCGGACCGCCCCGGATTGCCCCGGACCGCCCGGGACCGCCCCGGACCGCCCGGGACCGCCCCGGATCGCCCGGGACCGCCCCGGACCGCCCGGGACCGGCCGGACCGCCCCGGACCGCCCCGGACCGCCCCGGATTGCCCCGGACCGCCCGGGACCGCCCCGGACCGCCCGGGACTGCCCCGGACCGCCCGGGACCGCCCCGGACCGCCCGGGACCGCCCCGGACCGCCCGGGACCCGCCCCGGACCGCCCGGGACCGCCCCGGACCGCCCAGGACCGCCCGGGACCGCCCGGGACCTACCAGGACCGCCCGGACTGCCCGGGACCGCCCGGGACCGCCCGGGACCGCCCCGGACCGCCCGGGACCGCCCGGGACCGCCCGGGACCGCCCGGGACCGCCCTGGACCGCCGGGACCGCCCGGGACCGCCCGAGACCGCCCGGGACCACCCGGGACCGCCCGGGACCGCCCGGGACCGCCCGGAACTGCCCCGGACCGCCCGGGACCACACCCGGACCGCCCAGGACCACACCCGGACCGCCAGGGACCGCCCGACCGCCCGGGACCGCCCGGGACCGCCCGGGACCGCCCCGGACCACCCGGGACCGCCCTTGAACGCCCGGGACCGCCCGGGACCACCCGGGACCGCCCCGGACCGCCCGGGACCGCCTTGGACCGCCCGGGACCGCCCAGGACCGCCCGGGGACCGCCCTGGACCGCCCGGGACCGCCTGGGACCGCCCCGGACCGCCCGGGACCGCCACGGACCGCCCGGGACCGCCCCGGACCGCCCGGGACCGCCCCGGACCGCCCGGGACCGCCCGGGACCGCACGGGACCGCCCGGGACCGCCCGGGACTGCCCGGGACCGCCCGGGACCGCTCTGGACCGCCCAGGACCGCCCGGGACAGCCCGGGACCGCCCCGGGATTGCCCCGGACCGCCCCGGACCGCCCCGGATTGCCCCGACCGCACGGGACCGCCCCGGACCGCCCGGGACCGCCCCGGACCACCCAGGACCGCCCCCGGACCGCCCGGGATCGCCCGGGAACGCCCCGGACCGCCCGGGACCGCCCCGGACCGCCCGGGACTGCCCCGGACCGCCGGACCGCCCCGGACCGCCCGGGACCGCCCTGCACCGCCCAGGACCGCCCCGGACCGCCCGGGACCGCCCCGGACCGCCCGGGACCGCCCGGGACCGCCCGGGACCGCCCGGGATCGCCCCGGACCGCCCGGGACCGCCCGGGACCGCCCGGGACCGCCCGGGACCGCCTTGGACCGCCGGGACCGCCCGGGACCGCCCGAGACCGCCCGGGACCACCCGGGACCGCCCGGACCGCCCGGGACCGCCCGGGACCGTCCCGGACCGCCCGGGACCGCCCCGGACCGCCCGGGACCGCCCCGGACCGCCCGGGACCGCCCGGGACCGCCCGGACCCCCGGGACCGCCCTGGACTGCCGGGACCGCCCGGGACCGCCCGAGACCGCCCGGGACCACCCGGGACCGCCCGGGACCGCCCCGGACCGCCCGGAACCGCCCCGGACTGCCCGGGACTGCCCGGACCGCCCGGGACCGCCCCGGACCGCCCGGGACCGCCCGGGACCGCCCGAGACTGCCCCAGACCGCCTGGGACCGCCCGGGACCGCCCGGGACCGCCCAGGACCGCCCGGGACCGCCCGGGACTGCCCGGGACCGCCCGGGACCGCCCTAGACCGCCCGGGACCGTCTGGACCGCCCGGGACCGCCCGGGACCGCCCGGGACCGCCCGGGACCGCCCCGGACCGACCGGGACCGCCCCGGACCGCCCAGGACCGCCCGGGACCGCCCAGGACCGCCCGGGACCGCCCGGGACTGCCCGGGACCGCCCGGGACCGCCCTAGACCGCCCGGGACCGCTCTGGACCGCCCGGGACCGCCCGGGACTGCCCGGGACCGCCCGGGACCGAACTGGACCGCCCCGGATTGCCCCGGACCGCCCGGGACCGCCCCGGACCGCCCGGGACCGCCCCGGATCGCCCGCGACCCTCCCCGGACCGCCCGGGACCGCCCCGGACCGCCCGGGACCGCCCGGGACCGCCCGGGACTGCCCCGGACCGCCCGGGACCGACCGGGACCGCCCGGGACCGCCCGGGACCGCCCGGGACCGCCCCGGGACCGCCCGGGACCGCCCGGGACCGCCCGGGACCGCCCGGGACCGCCCTGGACCGCCGGGACCGCCCGGGACCGCCCGAGACCGCCCGGGACCACCCGGGACTGCCCGGGACCGCCCGGGACCGCCCGGAACTGCCCCGGACCGCCCGGGACCACACCCGGACCGCCCAGGACCACACCCGGACCGCCCGGACCGCCCCGACCGCCCGGGACCGCCCGGGACCGCCCGGGACCGCCCCGGACCGCCCGGGACCGCCGTCGAATGCCCGGGACCGCCCGGGACCGCCCGGGACCGCCCCGGACCGCCCGGGACCGCCTCGGACCGCCCGGGACCGCCCAGGACCGCCCGGGACCGCCCTGGACCGCGCGAGACCGCCCAGGACCGCCCCGGACCGCCCGGGACCGCCCCGGACCGCCCGGGACCGCCCCGGACCGCCCGGGACCGCCCGGGACTGCCCCGGGACCGCCCGGGACCGCCCGGGACCGCCGGGACCGCCCGGTACCGCTCTGGACCGCCCAGGACCGCCCGGGACTGCCCGGGACCGCCCGGGACTGCCCCGGACGCCCCGGACCGCCCCGGATTGCCCCGGACCGCCCGGGACCGCCCCGGACCGCCCGGGACCGCCCCGGACCACCCGGGACCGCCCCGGACCGCCCGGGACCGCCCGGGAACGCCCCGGACCGCCCCGGACTGCCCCGGATTGCCCCGGACCGCCCGGGACCGCCCCGGACCGCCCGGGACTGCCCCGGACCGCCCGGGACCGCCCCGGACCGCCCGGGACTGCCCTGGACCGCCCAGGACCGCCCCGGACCGCCCGGGACCGCCCCGGACCGCCCGGGACCGCCCTGGACCGCCCGGGACCGCCCGGGACCGCCCCGGACCGCCCGGGACCGCCCGGGACCGCCCGGGACCACCCTGGACCGCCGGGACCGCCCGGGACCGCCCGAGACCGCTCGGGACCACCTGGGACCGCCCGGGACCGCCCGGGACCGCCCGGGACCGTCCCGGACCGCCCGGGACCGCACCCGGACCGCCCAGGACCACACCCGCACCGCTCGGGACCGCCCTGACCGCCCGGGACCGCCCGGGACCGCTCGGGACCGCCCCGGACCGCCCGGGACAGCCCTAGAACGCCCGGGACCGCCCGGGACCGCCTGGTACCGCCCCGGACCGCCCGGGATAGCCTCGGACCGCCCGGGACCGCCCAGGATCGCCCGGGACCGCCCCGGACCGCCCGGGACCGCCCCGGATTGCCCCGGACCACCCGGGACCGCCCCGGACCGCCCGGGACAGCCCCGGACCGCCCGGGACCGCCCCGGACCGCCCGTGACCGCCCCGGACCGCCCGGGACTGCCCCGGACCGCCTGGGACCGCCCGGGACCGCCCGGGACTGCCCGGGACCGCCCGGGACCGCCCGGGACCGCCCGGGACCGCCCCGGACCGCCCGGGACCGCCCGGGACCGCCCGGGACCGACCGGGACCGCCCGGAACCGCCCTGGACCGCCGGGACCGCCCAGGACCGCCCGAGACCGCCCGGGACCACCCGGGACCGCCCGGGACCGCCCGGGACCGCCCGGGACCGTCCCGGACTGCCCGGGACTGCCCCGGACCACCCGGACCGCCCCGGACCGCCCGGGACCGCCCGGGACCGCCCGGGACCGCCCGGGACCGCCCTGGACCGCCGGGACCGCCCGGGACCGCCCGAGACCGCCCGGGACCACCCGGGACCGCCCGGGACCGCCCCGGACCGCCCGGGACCGCCCCGGACCGCCCGGGACTGCCCGGGACCGCCCGGGACTGCCCCGGACCGCCCCGGACCGCCCCGGATTGCCCCGGACCGCCCGGGACCGCCCCGGACCGCCCGGGACCGCCCCGGACCACCCGGGACCGCCCCGGACCGCCCGGGACCGCCCGGGAACGCCCCGGACCGCCCCGGACTGCCCCGGATTGCCCCGGACCGCCCGGGACCGCCCCGGACCGCCCGGGACTGCCCCGGACCGCCCGGGACCGCCCCGGACCGCCCGGGACTGCCCTGGACCGCCCAGGACCGCCCCGGACCGCCCGGGACCGCCCCGGACCGCCCGGGACCGCCCTGGACCGCCCGGGACCGCGCCGGGACCGCCCCGGACCGCCCGGGACCGCCCGGGACCGCCCGGGACCACCCTGGACCGCCGGGACCGCCCGGACCGCCCGAGACCGCTCGGGACCACCTGGGACCGCCCGGGACCGCCCGGGACCGCCCGGGACCGTCCCGGACCGCCCGGGACCGCACCCGGACCGCCCAGGACCACACCCGACCGCTCGGGACCGCCCTGACCGCCCGGGACCGCCCGGGACCGCTCGGGACCGCCCCGGACCGCCCGGGACAGCCCTAGAACGCCCGGGACCGCCCGGGACCGCCTGGTACCGCCCCGGACCGCCCGGGATAGCCTCGGACCGCCCGGGACCGCCCCCGGGACCGCCCCGGACCGCCCGGGACCGCCCCGGATTGCCCCGGACCACCCGGGACCGCCCCGGACCGCCCGGGACAGCCCCGGACCGCCCGGGACCGCCCCGGACCGCCCGTGACCGCCCCGGACCGCCCGGGACTGCCCCGGACCGCCTGGGACCGCCCGGGACCGCCCGGGACTGCCCGGGACCGCCCGGGACCGCCCGGGACCGCCCGGGACCGCCCCGGACCGCCCGGGACCGCCCGGGACCGCCCGGGACCGACCGGGACCGCCCGGAACCGCCCTGGACCGCCGGGACCGCCCAGGACCGCCCGAGACCGCCCGGGACCACCCGGGACCGCCCGGGACCGCCCGGGACCGCCCGGGACCGTCCCGGACTGCCCGGGACTGCCCCGGACCACCCGGGACCGCCCCGGACCGCCCGGGACCGCCCGGGACCGCCCGGGACCGCCCGGGACCGCCCTGGACCGCCGGGACCGCCCGGGACCGCCCGAGACCGCCCGGGACCACCCGGGACCGCCCGGGACCGCCCCGGACCGCCCGGGACCGCCCCGGACTGCCCGGGACTGCCCCGGACCACCCGGGACCGCCCCGGACCGCCCGGGACCGCCCGGGACCGCCCGAGACTGCCCCAGACCGCCTGGGACCGCCCGGGACCGCCCGGGACTGCCCGGGACCGCCCAGGACCGCCCGGGACCGCCCGGGACCGCCCCGGACCGCCCGGGACCACCCCGGACCGCCTAGGACCGGCCGGGACCGCCCAGGACCGCCCGGGACCGCCCGGGACTGCCCGGGACCGCCCGGGACCGCCCTAGACCGCCCGGGACCGCACCCGGACCGCCCAGGACCACACCCGGACCGCCCGGGACCGCCCCGACCGCCCGGGACTGCCCGGGACCGCCTGGGACCGCCCCGGACCGCCCGGGACCGCCCTAGAACGCCGGGGACCACCCAGGACCGCCCGGGACCGCCCCGGACCGCCCGGGACCGCCTCGGACTGCCCGGGACCGCCCAGGACCGCCCGGGACCGCCCTGGACCGCCCGGGACCGCCCTGGAACGCCCGGGACTGCCCGGGACCGCCCGGGACCGCCCGGGACCACCCGGGACCGCCCTGGACCGCCCGGGACCGCCCGAGACCGCCCGGGACCGCCCGGGACCGCCCGGGACTGCCCGGGAGCGCCCGGGACCGCCCGGGACCGCCCCGGACCGCCCGGGACCGCCCGGGACCGCCCGGGACCGCCCGGGACCGCTCGGGACTGCCCGGAACCGCCCGGGACCACCCGGGACCGCACGGGACCGCCCGGGACCGCCCCGGACCGCCCGGGACCGCCCGGGACCACCCCGGACCGCCCGGGACCGCCCGGGACCGCCCGGGACCGCCCGGGACCGCCCGGGACCGCCCGGGACCGCCCGAACCGCCAGGGACCGCCCGGGACTGCCCGGGACCGCCCGGGACCGCACCGGACCGCCCGGGACCGCCCGGGACTGCCCGGGACCGCTCGGGACCGCCCAGGACCGCCCCGGACCGCCCGGGACCTTCCCGGACCGCCCGGGACCGCCCCGGACCGCCCGGGACCGCCCCGGACCGCCCGGGTCCGCCCCGGACCGCCCGGGACCGGCCCGGACCGCCCGGGACCGCCCCGGACCGCCCGGGACCGCCCCGGACCGCCCGGGACCGCCCGGGACCGCCCCGGACCACCCCGGACCGCCCGGGACCGCCCCGGACCGCCCAGGACCGCCCGGGACCGCCCGGGACCGCCCGGAACCGCCCGGGACCGCCCGGGACCGCCCGGGACTGCCCAGGACCGCCCGGGACCGCCCGGGACCGCCCGGGACCGCCCGGGACCGCCCGGGACCGCCCGGGACCACCCGGGACCGCCCCGGACCGCCCGGGACCGCCCCGGACCGCCCGGGACCGCCGCGGACCGCCCGGGACCGCCCCGGACCGCCCCGGACCGCCCCGGACAGCCCCGAACCGCCCGGGACCGCCCGGGACTGCCCGGGACCGCCCGGGACCGCCCGGGACCGCCCGGGACCGCCCGAGACCGCCCGGGACCACCCGGGACCGCCCGGGACCGCCTCGGATTGCCCAGGACCGCCCGGGACCGCCCTGGACCGGTCGGGACCGCCCCGGACCGCCCGGGACCGCCCCGGACCGCCCGGGACCGCCCGGGACCGCCCCGGACCGCCCCGGACCGCCCAGGACAGCCCCGAACCGCCCGGGACCGCCCGGGACCGCCCGGGACCGCCCGGGACCGCCCGGGACCGCCCGGGACCGCCCGGGACCGCCCAGGACCGCCAGGGACCGCCCCGGACCACCCGGGACCGCCCAGGACCGATCGGGACCGCCCCGGACCGCCCGGGACCGCCCCGGACCGCCCGGGACCGCCCCGGACCGCCCGGGACTGCCCCGGACCGCCTGGGACCGCCCCGGACCGCCCGGGACCGCCCGGGACCGCCCCGGACCGCCCCGGACCGCCCGGGACCGCCCGGACCGCCCGGGACCGCCCGGGACCGCCCGGGACCGCCCGGACCGCCCGGGACTGCCCAGGACCGCCCGGGACCGCCCGGGACCGCCCGGGACCGCCCGGGACCGCCCGGGACCGCCCGGGACCGCCCGGGACCGCCCGGACCGCCCGGGACCGCCCGGGACCGCCCGGGACCGCCCGGGACCGCCCGGGACCGCCGGGACCGCCGGGACCGCCCGGGACCGCCCGGGACCGCCCGGGACCGCCCTGGACCGCCGGGACCGCCCGGGACCGCCCGAGACCGCCCGGGACCGCCCGGGACCGCCCGGGACCGCCCCGGATTGCCCCGGACCGCCCGGGACCGCCCCGGACCGCCCGGGACCGCCGAGGACCGCCCGGGACCGCCCCGGACCGCCCCGGACCGCCCCGGACAGCCCCGAACCGCCCGGGACCGCCCGGGACTGCCCGGGACCGCCCGGGACCGCCCGGGACCGCCCGGGACCGCCCGGGACCACCCGGGACCGCCCGGGACCGCCCCGGATTGCCCAGGACCGCCCGGGACCGCCCCGGACCGCTCGGGACCGCCCCGGACCGCCCGGGACCGCCCCGGACCGCCCGGGACCGCCCGGGACCGCCCCGGACCGCCCCGGACCGCCCCGGACAGCCCCGAACCGCCCGGGACCGCCCGGGACCGCCCGGGACCGCCCGGGACCGCCCGGGACCGCCCGGGACCGCCCGGGACCGCCCGGGACCGCCCGGGACCGCCCGGGACCGCCCGGGACCGCCCGAACCGCCAGGGACCGCCCGGGACTGCCCGGGACCGCCCGGGACCGCACCGGACCGCCCGGGACCGCCCGGGACTGCCCGGGACCGCTCGGGACCGCCCAGGACCGCCCCGGACCGCCCGGGACCTTCCCGGACCGCCCGGGACCGCCCCGGACCGCCCGGGACCGCCCCGGACCGCCCGGGTCCGCCCCGGACCGCCCGGGACCGGCCCGGACCGCCCGGGACCGCCCCGGACCGCCCGGGACCGCCCCGGACCGCCCGGGACCGCCCGGGACCGCCCCGGACCACCCCGGACCGCCCGGGACCGCCCCGGACCGCCCAGGACCGCCCGGGACCGCCCGGGACCGCCCGGAACCGCCCGGGACCGCCCGGGACCGCCCGGGACTGCCCAGGACCGCCCGGGACCGCCCGGGACCGCCCGGGACCGCCCGGGACCGCCCGGGACCGCCCGGGACCACCCGGGACCGCCCCGGACCGCCCGGGACCGCCCCGGACCGCCCGGGACCGCCGCGGACCGCCCGGGACCGCCCCGGACCGCCCCGGACCGCCCCGGACAGCCCCGAACCGCCCGGGACCGCCCGGGACTGCCCGGGACCGCCCGGGACCGCCCGGGACCGCCCGGGACCGCCCGAGACCGCCCGGGACCACCCGGGACCGCCCGGGACCGCCTCGGATTGCCCAGGACCGCCCGGGACCGCCCTGGACCGCTCGGGACCGCCCCGGACCGCCCGGGACCGCCCCGGACCGCCCGGGACCGCCCGGGACCGCCCCGGACCGCCCCGGACCGCCCAGGACAGCCCCGAACCGCCCGGGACCGCCCGGGACCGCCCGGGACCGCCCGGGACCGCCCGGGACCGCCCAGGACCGCCAGGGACCGCCCCGGACCACCCGGGACCGCCCAGGACCGATCGGGACCGCCCCGGACCGCCCGGGACCGCCCCGGACCGCCCGGGACCGCCCCGGACCGCCCGGGACTGCCCCGGACCGCCTGGGACCGCCCTGGACCGCCCGGGACCGCCCGGGACCGCCCCGGACCGCCCCGGACCGCCCGGGACCGCCCCGGACCGCCCGGGACCGCCCGGGACCGCCCGGGACCGCCCGGGACCGCCCGGGACTGCCCAGGACCGCCCGGGACCGCCCGGGACCGCCCGGGACCGCCCGGGACCGCCCGGGACCGCCCCGGACCGCCCGGGACCGCCCGGGACCGCCCGGGACCGCCCGGGACCGCCCTGGACCGCCGGGACCGCCCGGGACCGCCCGGGACCGCCCGGGACCGCCCTGGACCGCCGGGACCGCCCGGGACCGCCCGAGACCGCCCGGGACCGCCCGGGACCGCCCGGGACCGCCCCGGATTGCCCCGGACCGCCCGGGACCGCCCCGGACCGCCCGGGACCGCCGAGGACCGCCCGGGACCGCCCCGGACCGCCCCGGACCGCCCCGGACAGCCCCGAACCGCCCGGGACCGCCCGGGACTGCCCGGGACCGCCCGGGACCGCGCGGGACCGCCCGGGACCGCCCGGGATCACCCGGGACCGCCCGGGACCGCCCCGGATTGCCCAGGACCGCCCGGGACCGCCCCGGACCGCTCGGGACCGCCCCGGACCGCCCGGGACCGCCCCGGACCGCCCGGGACCGCCCGGGACCGCCCCGGACCGCCCCGGACCGCCCCGGACAGCCCCGAACCGCCCGGGACCGCCCGGGACCGCCCGGGACCGCCCGGGACCGCCCGGGACCGCCCGGGACCGCCCGGGACCGCCCAGGACCGCCAGGGACCGCCCCGGACCACCCGGGACTGCCCAGGACCGATCGGGACCGCCCCGGACCGCCCGGGACCGCCCCGGACCGCCCGGGACCGCCCCGGACCGCCCGGGACCGCTCTGGACCGCCCGGGACCGCCCGGGACTGCCCGGGACCGCCCGGGACCGCCCCGGACCGCCCCGGACCGCCCTGGATTGCCCCGGACCGCCCGGGACCGCCCCGGACCGCCCGGGACCGCCCGGACCGCCCCGGACCGCCCCGGACCGCCCCGGATTGCCCCGAACCGCCCGGGACCGCCCGGGACCGCCCGGGACCGCCCGGGCCCGCCCGGGACCGCCCCGGACCGCCCCGGACCGCCCCGGATTGCCCCGAACCGCCCGGGACCGCCCGGGACCGCCCGGGACCGCCCAGGACCGCCCCGGACCGCCCGGGACCGCACCCGGACCGCCCAGGACCACACCCGGACCGCCCGGGACCGCCCCGACCGCCCCGGGACCGCCCGGGACCGCCCGGGACCGCCCCGGACCGCCCGGGACCGCCCTAGAACGCGCGGGACCGCCCGGGACCGCCCGGAACCGCCCCGGACCGCCCGGGACCGCCTCGGACCGCCAGGGACCGCCCAGGACCGCCCGGGACCGCCCTGGACCGCCCGGGAATGCCCTAAAACGCCCGGGACCGCCCGGGACCGCCCGGGACCGCCCGGGACCTCCCGGGACCGCCCCTGGACCGCCCGGGACCGCCCGAGACCGCCCGGGACCGCCCGGGACCGCCCGGGACCGCCCGGGAGCGCCCGGGACCGCCCGGGACCGCCCCGGACTGCCCGGGACCACCCGGGACCGCCCGGGACCGCCTGGGACCGCCCGGGACTGCCCAGGACCGCCCGGACCGCACGGGACCGCCCAGTACCGCCCCGGACCGCCCGGGACCGCCCCGGACCGCCCGGGACCGCCCCGGACCGCCCGGGGCCGCCCCGGACCGCCCGGGACCGCCCCGGACCGCCCTGGACCGGCCCGGACCGCCCGGGACCGCCCCGGACCCCCGGGACCGCCCCGGACCGCCCGGGACCGCCTGGGACCGCCCCGGACCGCCCCGGACCGGCCGGGACCGCCCCGGACCGCCCGGGACCGCCCGGGACCGCCCGGGACCGCCCGGGACCGCCCCGGACCGCCCCGGACCGCCCTGGATTTCCCTGGACCGCCCGGGACCGCCCCGGACCGCTTGGGACCGCCCCGGACCGCCCGGGACCGCCCCGGACCGCCCGGGACCGCCCGGGACCGCCCCGGACCGCCCCGGACCGCCCCGGATTGCCCTGAACCGCCCGGGACCGCCCGGGACCGCCCGGGACCGCCCGGGACCGCCCGGGACCGCTCGGGACCGCCCGGGACCGCCCGAGACCGCTCTGGACCGCCCGGGACCGCCCGGGACTGCCCGGGACTGCCCGGGACCGCCCCGGACCGCCCGGAACCGCCCAGGACCGCCCGGGACCGCCCCGAGACCGCCCGGGACCGCTCAGGACCACCCGGGACCGCCCGGGACTGCCCGGGACCGCCCGGGACCGCCCCGGACCGACCCGGACCGCCCCGGATTGCCCCGGACCGCCCGGGACCGCCCCGACCGCCCGGGACCGCCCCAGACTGCTCGGGACCGCCCCGGACCGCGCGGGACCGCCCGGGACCGCCCCGGACCGCCCCGGACCGCCCAGGATTGCCCCGGACCGCCCCGGACCGCCCAGGACCGCCCGGGACCGCCCGGGACCGCCCGGAACCGCCCGGGACCGCCCGGGACTGCCCAGGACCGCCCGGGACCGCCCGGGACCGCCCGGGACCGCCCGGGACCGCCCGGGACCGCCCGGGACCGCCCGGGACCACCCGGGACCGCCCCGGACCGCCGGACCGCCCGGGACCGCCCCGGACCGCCCGGGACCGCCGCGGACCGCCCGGGACCGCCCCGGACCGCCCCGGACCGCCCCGGACAGCCCCGAACCGCCCGGGACCGCCCGGGACTGCCCGGGACCGCCCGGGACCGCCCGGGACCGCCCGGACCGCCCGAGACCGCCCGGGACCACCCGGGACCGCCCGGGACCGCCTCGGATTGCCCAGGACCGCCCGGGACCGCCCTGGACCGCTCGGGACCGCCCCGGACCGCCCGGGACCGCCCCGGACCGCCCGGGACCGCCCGGGGGACCGCCCCGGACCGCCCCGGACCGCCCAGGACAGCCCCGAACCGCCCGGGACCGCCCGGACCGCCCGGGACCGCCGGGACCGCCCGGGACCGCCCGGGACCGCCCAGGACCGCCAGGGACCGCCCCGGACCACCCGGGACCGCCCAGGACCGATCGGGACCGCCCCGGACCGCCCGGGACCGCCCCGGACCGCCCGGGACCGCCCCGGACCGCCCGGGACTGCCCCGGACCGCCCGGGACCGCCCCGGACCGCCCGGGACCGCCCGGGACCGCCCCGGACCGCCCCGGACCGCCCGGGACCGCCCCGGACCGCCCGGGACCGCCCCGGACCACCCGGGACCGCCCAGGACCGATCGGGACCGCCCCGGACCGCCCGGGACCGCCCCGGACCGCCCGGGACCGCCCCGGACCGCCCGGGAATGCCCCGGACCGCCCGGGACCGCCCCGGACCGCCCGGGACCGCCCGGGACCGCCCCGGACCGCCCCGGACCGCCCGGGACCGCCCCGGACCGCCCGGGACCGCTCTGGACCGCCCGGGACCGCCCGGGACTGCCCGGGACCGCCCGGGACCGCCGCGGACCGCCCCGGACCGCCCTGGATTGCCCCGGACCGCCCGGGACCGCCCCGGACCGCCCGGGACCGCCCCGGACCGCCCCGGACCGCCCCGGACCGCCCCGGATTGCCCCGAACCGCCCGGGACCGCCCGGGACCGCCCGGGACCGCCCGGGCCCGCCCGGGACCGCCCCGGACCGCCCCGGACCGCCCCGGATTGCCCCGAACCGCCCGGGACCGCCCGGGACCGCCCGGGACCGCCCAGGACCGCCCCGGACCGCCCGGGACCGCAACCGGACCGCCCAGGACCACACCCGGACCGCCCGGGACCGCCCCGACCGCCCGGGACCGCCCGGGACAGCCCGGGACCGCCCCGGACCGCCCGGGACCGCCCTAGAACGCGCGGGACCGCCCGGGACCGCCCGGAACCGCCCCGGACCGCCCGGGACCGCCTCGGACCGCCCGGGACCGCCCAGGACCGCCCGGGACCGCCCTGGACCGCCCGGGAATGCCCTAAAACGCCCGGGACCGCCCGGGACCGCCCGGGACCGCCCGGGACCTCCCGGGACCGCCCTGGACCGCCCGGGACCGCCCGAGACCGCCCGGGACCGCCCGGGACCGCCCGGGACCGCCCGGGAGCGCCCGGGACCGCCCGGGACCCGCCCCGGACTGCCCGGGACCACCCGGGACCGCCCGGGACCGCCTGGGACCGCCCGGGACTGCCCAGGACCGCCCGGGACCGCACGGGACCGCCCAGGACCGCCCCGGACCGCCCGGGACCGCCCCGGACCGCCCGGGACCGCCCCGGACCGCCCGGGGCCGCCCCGGACCGCCCGGGACCGCCCCGGACCGCCCGGGACCGGCCCGGACCGTCCGGGACCGCCCCGGACCCCCCGGGACCGCCCCGGACCGCCCGGGACCGCCTGGGACCGCCCCGGACCGCCCCGGACCGGCCGGGACCGCCCCGGACCGCCCGGGACCGCCCGGGACCGCCCGGGACCGCCCGGGACCGCCCCGGACCGCCCCGGACCGCCCTGGATTTCCCTGGACCGCCCGGGACCGCCCCGGACCGCTTGGGACCGCCCCGGACCGCCCGGGACCGCCCCGGACCGCCCGGGACCGCCCGGGACCGCCCCGGACCGCCCCGGACCGCCCCGGATTGCCCTGAACCGCCCGGGACCGCCCGGGACCGCCCGGGACCGCCCGGGACCGCCCGGGACCGCTCGGGACCGCCCGGGACCGCCCGAGACCGCTCTGGACCGCCCGGGACCGCCCGGGACTGCCCGGGACTGCCCGGGACCGCCCCGGACCGCCCGGAACCGCCCAGGACCGCCCGGGACCGCCCGAGACCGCCCGGGACCGCTCAGGACCACCCGGGACCGCCCGGGACTGCCCGGGACCGCCCGGGACCGCCCCAGACCGACCCGGACCGCCCCGGATTGCCCCGGACCGCCCGGGACCGCCCCGGACCGCCCGGGACCGCCCCAAACTGCTCGGGACCGCCCCGGACCGCGCGGGACCGCCCGGGACCGCCCCGGACCGCCCCGGACCGCCCAGGATTGCCCCGGACCGCCCCGGACCGCCCAGGACCGCCCGGGACCGCCCGGGACCGCCCGGAACCGCCCGGGACCGCCCGGGACTGCCCAGGACCGCCCGGGACCGCCCGGGACCGCCCGGGACCGCCCGGGACCGCCCGGGACCGCCCGGGACCACCCGGGACCGCCCCGGACCGCCCGGGACCGCCCCGGACCGCCCGGGACCGCCGCGGACCGCCCGGGACGGCCCCCCGGACCGCCCCGGACCGCCCCGGACAGCCCCGAACCGCCCGGGACCGCCCGGGACTGCCCGGGACCGCCCGGGACCGCCCGGGACCGCCCGGGACCGCCCGAGACCGCCCGGGACCACCCGGGACCGCCCGGGACCGCCTCGGATTGCCCAGGACCGCCCGGGACCGCCCTGGACCGCTCGGGACCGCCCCGGACCGCCCGGGACCGCCCCGGACCGCCCGGGACCGCCCGGGACCGCCCCGGACCGCCCCGGACCGCCCAGGACAGCCCCGAACCGCCCGGGACCGCCCGGGACCGCCCGGGACCGCCCGGGACCGCCCGGGACCGCCCGGGACCGCCCAGGACCGCCAGGGACCGCCCCGGACCACCCGGGACCGCCCAGGACCGATCGGGACCGCCCGGACCGCCCGGGACCGCCCCGGACCGCCCGGGACCGCCCCGGACCGCCCGGGACCGCCCGGGACCGCCCCGGACCGCCCCGGACCGCCCGGGACCGCCCCGGACCGCCCGGGACCGCCCGGGACCGCCCGGGACCGCCCGGGACCGCCCGGGACTGCCCAGGACCGCCCGGGACCGCCCGGGACCGCCCGGGACCGCCCGGGACCGCCCGGGACCGCCCGGGACCGCCCGGGACCGCCCGGGACCGCCCGGGACCGCCCTGGACCGCCGGGACCGCCCGGGACCGCCCGGGACCGCCCGGGACCGCCCTGGACCGCCGGGACCACCCGGGACCGCCCGAGACCGCCCGGGACCGCCCGGGACCGCCCGGGACCGCCCCGGATTTGCCCCGGACCGCCCGGGACCGCCCCGGACCGCCCGGGACCGCCGAGGACCGCCCGGGACCGCCCCGGACCGCCCCGGACCGCCCCGGACAGCCCCGAACCGCCCGGGACCGCCCGGGACTGCCCGGGACCGCCCGGGACCGCCCGGGACCGCCCGGGACCGCCCGAGACCGCCCGGGACCACCCGGGACCGCCCGGGACCGCCCCGGATTGCCCAGGACCGCCCGGGACCGCCCCGGACCGCTCGGGACCGCCCCGGACCGCCCGGGACCGCCCCGGACCGCCCGGGACCGCCCGGGACCGCCCCGGACCGCCCCGGACCGCCCCGGACAGCCCCGAACCGCCCGGGACCGCCCGGGACCGCCCGGGACCGCCCGGGACCGCTCTGGACCGCCCGGGACCGCCCGGGACTGCCCGGGACCGCCCGGGACCGCCCCGGACCGCCCCGGACCGCCCTGGATTGCCCCGGACCGCCCGGGACCGCCCCGGACCGCCCGGGACCGCCCCGGACCGCCCCGGACCGCCCCGGACCGCCCCGGATTGCCCCGAACCGCCCGGGACCGCCCGGGACCGCCCGGGACCGCCCGGGCCCGCCCGGGACCGCCCCGGACCGCCCCGGACCGCCCCGGATTGCCCCGAACCGCCCGGGACCGCCCGGGACCGCCCGGGACCGCCCAGGACCGCCCCGGACCGCCCGGGACCGCCCCGACCGCCCGGGACCGCCCGGGACCGCCCGGGACCGCCCCGGACCGCCCGGGACCGCCCTAGAACGCGCGGGACCGCCCGGGACCGCCCGGAACCGCCCCGGACCGCCCGGGACCGCCTCGGACCGCCCGGGACCGCCCAGGACCGCCCGGGACCGCCCTGGACCGCCCGGGAATGCCCTAAAACGCCCGGGACCGCCCGGGACCGCCCGGGACCGCCCGAGACCGCCCGGGACCGCCCGGGACCGCCCTGGACCGCCCGGGACCGCCCGAGACCGCCCGGGACCGCCCGGGACCGCCCGGGGACCGCCCGGGAGCGCCCGGGACCGCCCGGGACCGCCCCGGACTGCCCGGGACCACCCGGGACCGCCCGGGACCGCCTGGGACCGCCCGGGGACTGCCCAGGACCGCCCGGGACCGCACGGGACCGCCCAGGACCGCCCCGGACCGCCCGGGACCGCCCCGGACCGCCCGGGACCGCCCCGGACCGCCCGGGGCCGCCCCGGACCGCCCGGGACCGCCCCGGACCGCCCGGGACCGGCCCGGACCGCCCGGGACCGCCCCGGACCCCCCGGGACCGCCCCCGGACCGCCCCGGACCGCCCTGGATTTCCCTGGACCGCCCGGGACCGCCCCGGACCGCTTGGGACCGCCCCGGACCGCCCGGGACCGCCCCGGACCGCCCGGGACCGCCCGGGACCGCCCCGGACCGCCCCGGACCGCCCCGGATTGCCCTGAACCGCCCGGGACCGCCCGGGACCGCCCGGGACCGCCCGGGTCCGCCCGGACCGCTCGCGACCGCCCGGGACCGCCCGAGACCGCTCTGGACCGCCCGGGACCGCCCGGGACTGCCCGGGACTGCCCGGGACCGCCCCGGACCGCCCGGAACCGCCCAGGACCGCCCGGGACCGCCCGAGACCGCCCGGGACCGCTCAGGACCGCCCGGGACCGCCCGGGGACTGCCCGGGACCGCCCGGGACCGCCCCGGACCGACCCGGACCGCCCCGGATTGCCCCGGACCGCCCGGGACCGCCCCGGACCGCCCGGGACCGCCCCAGACTGCTCGGGACCGCCCCGGACCGCCCGGGACCGCCCGGGACCGCCCCGGACCGCCCCGGACCGCCCAGGATTGCCCCGGACCGCCCGGGACCGCCCCGGACCGCCCAGGACCGCCCCCGGACCGCCAGGGACCGCCCCGGACCACCCGGGACCGCCCAGGACCGATCGGGACCGCCCCGGACCGCCCGGGACCGCCCCGGACCGCCCGCGACCGCTCTGGACCGCCCGGGACCGCCCGTGACTGCCCGGGACCGCCCGGGACCGCCCCGGACCGCCCCGGACCGCCCTGGATTGCCCCAGACCGCCCGGGACCGCCCCGGACCGCCCGGGACCGCCCCGGACCGCCCCGGACCGCCCCGGACCGCCGCGGATTGCCCCGAACCGCCCGGGACCGCGCGGGACCGCCCGGGACCGCCCGGGACCGCCCCGGACCGCCCCGGACCGCCCCGGATTGCCCCGAACCGCCCGGTACCGCCCGGGACCGCTTGGGACCGCCCGGGACCGCCCGGGACCGCCCGGGACCGCTCCGGACCGCCCGGGACCGCACCCGGACCGCCCAGAACCACACCCGGACCGCCCGGGACTGCCCCGACCGCCCGGGACCGCCCGAGACCGCCCGCGACCACCACCGGACCGCCCGGGACCGCCCTAGAACGCGCGGGACCGCCCGGGACCGCCCGGGACCGCCCCGGACCGCCCGGGACCGCCTCGGACCGCCCGGGACCGCCCAGGACCGCCCGGGACCGCCCTGGACCGCCCGGGACCGCCCTAGAACGCCCGGGACCGCCCGGGACCGCCCGGGACCGCCCGGGACCTCCCGGGACCGCCCTGGACCGCCCGGGACCGCCCAGACCGCCCGGGACCGCCCGGGACCGCCCGGGACCGCCCGGGAGCGGCCGGGACTGCCCGGGACCGCCCCGGACCGCCCGGGACCACCCGGGACCGCCCGGGACCGCCTGGGACCGCCCGGGACTGCCCAGGACCGCCCGGGACCGCCCGGGACCGCACGGGACCGCCCGGGACCGCCCGGGACCGCCCGGGACCACCCCGGACCGCCCGGGACCGCCCGGGACCGCCCGAGACCGCCCGGGACCGCCCGGGACCGCCCGACCGCCCGAACCGCCCGGGACCGCCCGGGACCGCCCGGGACCGCCCGGGACCGCACCGGACCGCCCGGGACCGCCCGGGACCGCCCGGGACCGCACGGGACCGCCCAGGACCGCCCGGGACCGCCCGGGACCGCCCGGACCGCCCGGGACCGCCCCGGACCGCCCGGGACCGCCCCGGACCGCCCGGGACCGCCCCGGACCGCCCGGGACCGGCCCGGACCGCCCGGGACCACCCCGGACCCCCCGGGACCGCCCCGGACCGCCCGGGACCGCCTGGGACCGCCCGGACCGCCCCGGACCGCCCGGGACCGCCCCGGACCGCCCGGGACCGCCGGGACCGCCCGGGACCGCCCGGGACCGCCCGGGACCGCCCCGGACCGCCCCGGACCGCCCTGGATTGCCCTGGACCGCCCGGGACCGCCCCGGACCGCTTGGGACCGCCCCGGACCGCCCGTGACCGCCCCGGACCGCCCGAGACCGCCCGGACCGCCCCGGACCGCCCCGGACCGCCCCGGATTGCCCTGAACCGCCCGGGACCGCCCGGGACCGCTCTGGACCGCCCGGGACCGCCCGGGACTGCCCGGGACTGCCCGGGACCGCCCCGGACCGCCCGGAACCGCCCAGGACCGCCCGGGACCGCCCGAGACCGCCCGGGACTGCTCGGGACCGCCCTAGACCGCCCGGGACCGCTCAGTACCGCCCGGGACCGCCCGGGACTGCCCGGGACCGCCCGGGACCGCCCCGGACCGACCCGGACCGCCCCGGATTGCCCCGGACCGCCCGGGACCGCCCGGGACCGCCCGGGACCGCCCCGGACCGACCCGGACCGCCCCGGATTGCCCCGGACCGCCCGGGACCGCCCCGGACCGCCCGGGACCGCCCCAGACTGCTCGGGACCGCCCCGGACCGCCCGGGACCGCCCGGGACCGCCCCGGACCGCCCCGGACCGCCCAGGATTGCCCCGGACCGCCCGGGACCGCCCCGGACCGCCCAGGACCGCCCCGGACCGCCAGGGACCGCCCCGGACCACCCGGGACCGCCCAGGACCGATCGGGACCGCCCCGGACCGCCCGGGACCGCCCCGGACCGCCCGGGACCGCTCTGGACCGCCCGGGACCGCCCGTGACTGCCCGGGACCGCCCCGGACCGCCCGGGACCGCGCGGACCGCCCGGGACCGCCCGGGACCGCCCCGGACCGCCCCGGACCGCCCCGGATTGCCCCGAACCGCCCGGGACCGCCCGGGACCGCTTGGGACCGCCCGGGACCGCCCGGGACCGCCCGGGACCGCCCCGGACCGCCCGGGACTGCACCCGGAACGCCCAGAACCACACCCGGACCGCCCGGGACTGCCCCGACCGCCCGGGACCGCCCGAGACCGCCCGGGACCACCACCGGACCGCCCGGGACCGCCCTAGAACGCGCGGGACCGCCCGGGACTGCCCGGGACCGCCCCGGACCGCCCGGGACCGCCTCGGACCGCCCGGGACCGCCCAGGACCGCCCGGGACCGCCCTGGACCGCCCGGGACCGCCCTAGAACGCCCGGGACCGCCCGGGACCGCCCGGGACCGCCCGGGACCTCCCGGGACCGCCCTGGACCGCCCGGGACCGCCCAGACCGCCCGGGACCGCCCGGGACCGCCCGGGACCGCCCGGGAGCGCCCGGGACTGCCCGGGACCGCCCCGGACCGCCCGGGACCACCCGGGACCGCCCGGGACCGCCTGGGACCGCCCGGGACTGCCCAGGACCGCCCGGGACCGCCCGGGACCGCACGGGACCGCCCGGGACCGCCCGGGACCGCCCGGGACCACCCCGGACCGCCCGGGACCGCCCGGGACCGCCCGAGACCGCCCGGGACCGCCCGGGACCGCCCGAACCGCCCGGGACCGCCCGGGACCGCCCGGGGACCGCCCGGGACCGCACCGGACCGCCCGGGACCGCCCGGGACCGCCCGGGACCGCACGGGACCGCCCAGGACCGCCCCGGGACCGCCCGGGACCGCCCGGACCGCCCGGGACCGCCCCGGACCGCCCGGACCGCCCCGGACCGCCCGGGACCGCCCCGGACCGCCCGGGACCGCCCGACCGCCCGGGACCACCCCGGACCCCCGGGACCGCCCCGGACCGCCCGGGACCGCCCGGGACCGCCCGGGACCGCCCGGGACCGCTCGGGACCGCCCGGGACCGCCCGGGACCGCTCTGGACCGCCCGGGACTGCCCGGGACTGCCCGGGACTGCCCGGGACCGCCCCGGACCACCCGGAACCGCCCAGGACCGCCCGGGACCAGCCCGAGACCCGCCCGGGACTGCTCGGGGACCGCCCTAGACCGCCCGGGACCGCTCAGGA